>NC_065428.1:4873434-5178434 GCF_024362695.1 Pectinophora gossypiella | reverse complement strand
CCCTATGGATGGATAGGGAGATCGGGCCTTAAACCACCACGCGGGCCCAGTGCGGATTGGTGGTTATTAACGACTGCTAATGCAACCGGGACCAACGGCTTAACGTGCCTTCCGAAGCACGGAGGAGCTCGAGATGATTTTTTTTGTGGTCTCCCATCCTATGACCGGCCTTTGCGAAAGTTGCTTAACTTCAACAATCGCAGACCGAGCGCGTTTACCGCTGCGCCACCGAGCTCCTCAGTAACAACTATAGTTTAAAGTATATACTTAGTATATAGTAACAACTATATACTTACCATATTTTTTGTTGTAACTATTTACTGAAATCTAACGCGTTCATACATGCTTACACGGAGTATAGATACGCAACACCGTTCCGTACACTGGCGTGTCTAAAAATCTAGAGTAGACAGCATATCACGTTCCACTTTGCATGTAAATTTAAAATATATTCTCTAAGTTAATTCAAAAATACGCCTTACACGAGAAGACAGGGGAAAAATTGCATGTTCTTTGTAGGACAATGTTTATAAGACTGTATTTATTTTTTAACCTGTTGTCATGTCAAATCTTGTCAGTGGAAATGCGGTTTACAGTCACAGTTACTTGAGCGATGTTTTTATTGCCCACGAGCCCACCGCAGACTAATGATGCTATCTTACTCGTAATTCAATTGTAGATACATTCACTTGTACAATTGTAGGTAGGCTGAGGGAAAAGATACGGCGCGCCATTACAAAAATATTTATGAAAACAGCTTGCTTCTCAATCGTCCGCCGTTACCGGAGTTGCACCAATGAGTTATTAATTTATCTTAAGTGCAGTTTTTACTAACGCTGTTGGCTCGACGATCACAGACGGAGATATGATTCACCACCTATCACGATGTTCTAACAGTGTGATTCTGACTACCCTAATTGGGTTAAAGTCGCAAGCATATCACATAGCACAATTCTGTTTCTACTCAAATTCGTTATTTATTTATTTATTTATTTATTTATTTATTTATTTATTTATTTATTTATTTATTTACTATGGTACATCAACAGCAGTACATACACAAACACACAATATAAAATACACAAAGGAAAAGTTCCGGTATGCCTGCCTTATAGATGCACACAACACTGATAATAAAAAGTATAAACTAAAGTGAGCTTAAAAAGAACAATAATAATTGAAAATAAAATTTAAGAAAGAAAAAACATAAATCGTCTAATACAACACAACAACGTTTAAATGGTATGGTGGTATGGTATGTGAAAATGTTGAAATTACATCGATGCTGCAAAACAATTTTGATCAGTGGCGGCGCGTGTGGAATGTTCGTTCAGTATTGAGCTAAAAACACATCAGCAGGGTCTGCATGACAAACGCGCCGCGTGAGGCGCGAATTGTATCGAGGGCTTCGACCAATAAACGAAGCGAATGCTATCGACGTAGAATTACGTACGTCGATAGAATTAGCCTTTGATATTCGTACGTAAATCGTTCGTAATGTCAGAATATTCAAGCACTTACAATCATTGTTATAGTAAAATAAGATCGATATTTTTTTGTTAATTAACAATTGTTTTAATAACAAATCTTCAAAAATTAGTTCAATAGGCAAATAACTCATCATCAATTTAAGAGCCACGCTCTTGTCGGTGCAGCATTTGCATTTTGCAAAGGCAAATAACTATTTATTTATTATTTATTGGTAACCTTTTCTGTTGAAATTATAATAAGGAGGTAGGCATACATTTCGACTCCTGGGACTTTTTTCTCTGCCTATATTATAAGGTATGTGTAGACTACACGCGATCTCGTCAAAATTTTCGGGATCATTCTCGGAAGCATAATATTTTATGACGAGTTCCAATTCGAGATTGATCGGTTTGGGCGAATCTCATTGCGTTATACTTTTTGTTTTGAGTATGCTGATTTCCACAGAAAACTTAATTATTTAGTTAGTAATGTATAAGAATAAGGGATTTTGTTTTCTGTCAAAAAATATTTTGTTTTAATTAACCTCACTATCACAAACAAGCAGTTTGTGATAGTGATCGTTTTCAGCCACACTCGCTTTTCATTTTTTTATGATATAGACGAGGTTCTGAAAATTTCGAGATCTCTCGGGATTGATTTCCAATCCCACGGGATCTCGAATTTGCAATCTCGAGTCCAGATTACATTTCCTAGTGTACACCCAACCACCCTGGTGATGAGGAAAACACTGGTCTCAACTCTCACGAGAGTTAGCTAAACTTAGTAGGTAACCTTCATTGCCACGGTCAGCGATAGCACCACATCGCTTGCACTGGAAAGCAGCCTTTAGACGGAGTTATAAAATGACGCCTACCATATCTAATGTGTAATATCTGTAGTAATTGCTTCGGTAGCGGTTTGCGTCTGCATGGTTTTTTATACACATTATGAGTTTACGATGTTATTACTTTTGTTGACTTCATTCTTTCGTGCCCAAGACGATTAAATAAACTTAACATACCTACCCCGCTAGCCACAAGTTGGTAGTGTCACTAGGGAACGACGATCCAACGGTGTCACGTTGGAAGTTGTATATATACGTCGCGCTGTAAAAACTTCGTTAGCGCGTTTTAGGCCACATGCGTCGAATCTCCTGCGAAATGTTAAAAAAAGAAAATGAAACAAAGAGATCCTATTAGAATTGCGTTTTTTCTTTGTTTATACACTAAAATAAATACTGCTTATGAACTAGTGTAAATTATCCTTGTGCAAAACATTATAAATGGCGATACGAATTGCCACCCATCACGTCGCCTCCGTCGGTCTAAAAGAAAGCTCGTAAAATGTGGGTACTTAGTTCATCTTGCAGTTGATGTATCTCTGACTTCCCCAATTGTGATATAGTCGTGAGCTTGTGTTTTGATAGTGTTATTCAACCTTCCTTTAAAATGCCCAGGCCCCATACATCTTATCCAAACACTGCTTTAAAAGTAAGTTTTCACCGCAAACGCATTTTATTTTTAATTAGCGTAGGAAAGAAGCCAATTTGGGCCACGGCAATTAAGGTAACTTGTTTCGAACCTGTGCCAAAATTTAAAAAAAAATGCTTGAATGGTAGCCAGTGCTGTGTTAGATTAACTGATGTTAAAAGTCGGGCCCTGGAATGATGCCAACTCGCTTAGACTGATTTATTTAGTAGGCGAAGTGTAAAGAGTTATTCTCTCAATCCTTCTACAGGACATTTATATTGAGTATTTAGTTTACTTGCGTGATGAGTGGCTTATGTAAAACGACTGATGGGGACTAAATAAAGCCTTATCAAATTTCCTACACTTTATTCTTATAAACTTGAAAATTCAGAACAGTGTATAAAACAAAATTGTAGAAAATGTAATAAGCTTTCATTAAGTCGCAATTTTTTTTTCTCTTGAACGCATCGTTTTAGAGATACTTATTAGCGAAAACCTAATAATGGGCCCTTAACTGCGGCTTGCGTGAGGACTTTTAGTTTGTTAGCTCTCTAAACACCCTGAACACATTAACATTTGTCAAAGTTTCGCTTAAGCTCCCTCTCACGCACTCAATACAGTCTATACCTCCTTCTGATCAATTCGTCGACCGAACTGAAACAACATAAAAAAATAATTAATGGTACAAAAGGTAATCACAATATCCTTTATTGTATTATGTTAAATTATAAATATATTATATAAAAATATCGTGAGCTCAGTAGCATATACCGCGCTTCAACAATATAACCCTACCAATAACAAGAATCCAACCACAAAGTACAGTCTGGAAGGTGCAACATAAATCGTCAGGATAATAATTAATTCATCATGCTGTGTTCTGTGTCGCGCAGTATGAATAGATCAGTAAGTTAACTTCATAATAATGTAAACAATTATTACTTATTTTCGCCACGTCACTAATTTTGTGTCGCTACGCTTTTCTTTTGTTTTTGACCTGACTTTTTGTAGATTTGCCGCAGATGGCATTAACTACTTGGTCGGACAAATGGGGAGCGTTGAAGGCTCGCAACCGATACAACGTTTAAGACAACAGGCCTGAGTGTGCCCAGTTGGGCGCGAACCTCGGCTCAGGGCGTCGTCTGAGAGGAAAATTATTTGAAAGAATTAATCGACCCTAGTGGGTCGATTGACGCACATCAGGACATTACACAATGTTTTCTATAAGCACATCCCGGACACTTCATATAAAACACCTCGTTTTGCACAGACATTACACATTGACGTTATCGTATACGCGCATCTGTGTGTGTGTGTGTGTGTGTGTGTGTGTGTGTGGCGCTCATACGATCGAAGACTAAAGTATGACCGAGGGGGGTGAGGTAAACCTAGCTCAGCCGCTGGTGGGGCGCGCAGAGATGCCGTTCTATACGTAGTATTAGTCCTTATTCTATACTTTAGGTGTAGAACTTCAAGCATTAGCTGTTTTATGAGACAAATGGGACTTACATATGCTACTGACCTGGGGATTTGTCATGGTGGTAGGCTTAGTAAAGATACTCCACAATGATGTACAGGTTTTATACTTGGCTCCGTACAACGCCATCTATATTGCTTTTGGGGAACGTACCTTGGATAGTCGCCTATTGACCTACCACAATAGGTAATCGGTTTTATCCTTCCATTAAATAACATTTATATTATCTACACCCACCAAGTAAACTGCCCTATTTTCCCTAAACAGTAGCATGGAGAATGCTACAGCGATATGAATCGCTTTCAAAGACAGAACGTCTACGGACGTTCCGATTCCAAGGTGTCATATTACCTATTATGAACCACCAATGACCCATGGTCTCTTCAAGGACAGAACGTCTACGGACGTATCGATTCCAAGGTGTCATATTACCTATTATGAACCATCAATGACCCACGGTCTCTGTCCGTGAAAAGGTTAAATTAGTGATGAACTAGCAAGTGAGACGTTATGGCTAACGCTGCGTTAGTTATGTTACTGTTTAAATTTTCCTACGTTACAAGGATGGCGTGGTGTACGCGTTTTTCACTTGAGTAGCTTGTAAATATTTTAGTCGGAGGCCGAAGCCTTTGGAGGTCAGATGGAAAATCCCGGCCGTTATGAACTTATGTTGGTGATTTTCCACTTGACTAAGATATATTCTAGCTCCTGTATGTCGGATTGGGTGCTATATAGGTACTAGATAGGTAGGGTTATAACACGAATAACATAACACCTAACATCTTCTTGTCGTGTGGGTTGTGAGGTGGATTACCAACCTCATCAACCCTGGTGTCAGGGTTATTATTGAGCCGCCAAAGGCCCCTGACGTGACTCGCGACTACGTACTTACATCAAAAAATAGTAACCGGGATTAACGGCTTAACGTGCCTTCCGAAGCACAGATCATCTTTCGGACAATCAGGTGATCTGCCTGTAATGCAGTAAGTAGTTTTAGGCGGATGAGACGTTTGTTATGTAAAAATTGACGATTCAAAGTGTAACTATGTTACCTACTGAATAAAATATTTTTGAATTTGAATTTGAATGTCCTAACCAAACTAGAAGTCAAACGTTCTTCCTACTGAACTGCGACTCCGCGGCATTGGACAAAAAAATGTTTATTTTTGTTTTTTTTTTATCTTTATCCTTATCCAAGCAGTGAAGGAAAAACAGAAATCCCCCAACAACTTGTAAGCTCGCGATATTAACACATCAAAATGCTGTCTCAGTATACGCTCTGCCCGCGCCTTTGCTCGCGTTTTTCAGTTATTTTGTAAGTACACTGAATCCTATAAAGTATTCTTAGTTCGTTCGTAGAAAGTGCGGTTTTAATGACCCAATTACTTTTTTAGGAAATAGTCATTGAATATTAAATGTAAGTAATTTCCATACATTGTTAAGTCATTTTAAATAATCTACTGAACTTACCATTGAAACATATAAATTTAAAAAAGTATTATTAAAGCAGGTATTTGCCTTGAATTTCGCATTTTCACGAAGAAGTTGATTGCGCCGACGTGTAAAGGGTCTCTAGAATAATTGATGTCATCATCATCATCACCAGCCCATTAACGTCCCCACTGCTGGGGCACGGGCCTTCCCTATGGATGGATAGGGGAATCGGGCCTTAAACCACCACGCGGGCCCAGTGCGGATTGGTGGTTATTAACGACTGCTAATGCAGCCAGAACCAACGGCTTAACGTGCCTTCCGAAGCACGGAGGAGCTCGAGATGAAAAGTTTTTTTTGTGGTCAGCCATCCTATGACCGGCCTTTGCGAAAGTTGCTTAACTTCAACAATCGCAGACCGAGCGCGTTTACCGCTGCGCCACCGAGCTCCTCGAAAAAAAAAAAATTGATGTAATAAAGAACAATTGTAACATTTATAAAGAGTCTAGATAAGTCGAAATCTCGGCTCAGTGGCGGAGTGGCTAAGGATAGAAGTTGCAAACGATTGTGAAAATCGACAGTGACAGTGATAAAAAAAAGAAAGTGTATTTTTTTAAATTTATGTTTGTTCTTTTTCTAACATAGTCTTCACAAATGACGCATTAGAATAGTCTAATGCAACTTGGCTATTCCTGATTGTCCTATGAAGGACAATAAAGAGCGAAAAATGTATGGGATTGACATAATGAAATATGAGGTGATAGTCAATTTCATACATTTTTATCACTGTCACTGTCGATTGTTATATTCGTTTGCAACTTGGCTAAGGCCCCTGAGCCAGGTTCAGTCTTCCATGGACTCTCAGGCCTGTTGCCTTGAATTTTGTATGGATGAGAGACCTCAGCGTTCCTTATTTGTTTTGTCAATTAGTAATACGCTATCCCGCTATATTATAATAATATAATATCCCCTATACTCAGAGGTTGCCTGGAAGAGATTGCGACTTAGCAATAAGGCCACCTATTGTATTCTTTCTATTTCTCTTTTGTTTTGTATTTCCTGTTTGTGCAATAAAGTATTTGTTGTTACGTTTTCTTAAATGGCATGGCGAATCTACAAAATAGAAGTAGGCAATAAAACCGGGGGGTTAAAAAGGCCACATCAAAGCAATTCTTCTAAAAAAGCAAAAGTGCTATTAGATATTTGTGTGTATCGTGCACTTTTATAGGTGCAAATATCAAATTTCAATACTGCTTCCTTTGATGAATTGCTTCGATGTGGCTATTTTAACCCACTGATTCGCCGATTTCAGATATTCTTCAGATTAGGTAGTGACGTCATCGCCGAATTGTCATTTAGACCAAAAAGATCACAAACAAACCAATATTTCCCTTCCCAATACAAGTTTCTTTCGTTATTTACCGCTGTGTATCGGTGCGTGTAAGTACACCCCTGTCCCGTTATTACATGTCTAACTGTTCTTTATTAAAAGGATTTCTGAGCAACATGCCTTTGCTATTTCTTATCGAAGGTTTTCTTGAGCGTTAAGAAGATAATAAAGGCGTCGGTGCGAATCAAAAGTTTGGGTCAGGAAAATATTATTTGTTTCGCCTTCTTCTGGGCAAAACTTACTGCCTCCTGAAACATACATAAACTCAGTCTCTTCATCTCTAGCAGGGTAGGCAGATACACTAGCTAATAAAATATTTTGCAGCCACTTTTGATAAAAGTTGGATTATGATTCTTTTACACAGTGTGTGTCAGATATATTATTCATCCGCTATTAGCCTCTGATATAGCTCATGTAACAACTACGTACTTACTACAGCGAGTAGCAGCCGGGACTAATGGTTTTATGTGCCTTCCGAAGCAGATAATCATCATCATTTTTCGAACAATTAGGTCTTTTTGCACAATAATAATATATTAAAATAACAATAATTATATATTTATTATTATTTTTTTTTTTTTTATATTTTTAGTAATTCGCCTCAAAACCCACACGATAGAAGAGAAGAAGAAGAGTGTGCAATGTCCTGACCAAACTAAGGCCATTCTCTATCTATATACATATCTGTCTACTCAGCCTGTATCCACCCACTGCTGGGTATAGGCCTCCTCTCTTTCACGCCATCGTTTTCGGTCCAGTACAAGTTTCATCCATTGCTTTCCGACGTACCTCACAATGTCATCCGACCACCAGCCTCGTTGTCTGCCTCGATATCGCATACCATCCCTTGCTCATCATTCAGTAACAGCCTTAGTCCATCTGTTGTCTTCCCATCTTGCCAAGTGTCTTACCCATCTCCGCTTAACATCTTCGGGTCATTCTCACACAGGTGCAAAAGTCCAATCAGTTTCTTGTAATAAATTAACTGGTTGCACTTAAGACCTACTGGTTACATGTTGTTTCTGTAATAGACCAAAACACCTACTAAAACATAAATATTATAATTATGACGAGTAATGGTTCATAATTTCACCACTGTTTACAAATAATTCGCTGGGCTCATTGACTGCACTTTTGCTCTTTGATTATACATTTCGAGCGAAGCGCGACGTGGGTTGCGTCACCACGTTGACCTGGTGAGGTAGGACCCATATTCCAGCTCCGTTGTCCCATATTTCAGCACCAGCAGAGACCTTTCGTGCAGCTACTACGTAAGTTTCAAACTCATTCCCAATCGCCCCAAACTAGCCTACAGCCGACAAATTAACATAACCAACTTAATTTCCAACATTAATCCAACTACCCAACCGTATTACAACTTAAACTATTTTCTCGAAAAAAAGACTCCTCAACTCATAACAACTTTAAGCCTGGCGAAATCGATTTCATATCGAATCGGAATCGGAAAGTGATCTTCAACATTTCCTATTATAGAACTAGACGAAACTCTAAAGTGAGGCTAAGTGATTCAAAGTTAACCACTTTAACTTGGCTTGTTATCGTCGGTTTACATAGTGCGGTTTGAAAAGTGACGTTTAACTTAATGGCATACGGAAACAGTTTTCATTGAATCATTTGACAAGTCTAACTAGGTGTTAAATGCTAATTTAGCGACACATTTCTCAGACATATAAGTTCATAGACAACGCAGAACCAAACTAGAGAACTCATCGTCACAGGGTCCGCCTACTTAATCTGAAGATTTGACAGGTCCGGTTTTTTTACGGAAGCAACTGCCTGTCTGACCTTCCAACCCGTGACGGGTAAAACCAACCCAATACAGGTTAGGTCTTGTATGACAGATATGAGAAGAATAATATATACTGTTGCTAAATGTTTGTATGTTTAGTTTGTGTGAAATAAAGTATATTTGATTTGGTTGGGTTTGGTTTGATTTGATAGATGATGATTTGTATGGCTACATAGCCCTTTTGTGAAGTCTTTTAAAAACGTGCGTTTAACAACAAAGAACGTTTTGTTTACGCATGTAAGTAGATAATATATATTTTACTGTAATTTATGTAAGTCATCTTATACTATAATACATAAAAAAACAATCCCTTGGGCCATATTCTCCATCTCAAAGGCTGTTAAAAAGACCTCTAAAATAAAGGCCTTCATAAAACCTTTCCTATCTAAGGACCTTTTACCTTTTCCGTCGTTTTTCCATCCGATTTGATGTCGGGATTGGGAATATCTGAGAGATGACCACGACTTTCATATTGAATGGTGACAGATTTAACATCAAAGTGAATTCCTTAAGTGAGTGAAAATAATTTCGTGTAAGTTATTTTTCCTTTCAAAGTCTTCCTTATTTTCCTTAAGGAAGTAAAAATTGTTTCTATCTGTGTCTTTCTGTGTAGATACAATGAAATAAATATAATTAAAATTTTTATTAATTATTTATATTTATTTTTTTATTTTTATTCATCATGTGACAGACTTACCTCTGGCTACCCCAATTGTGATGTAGTCGTGAGCTTATGTTATTTTCTTATGAAAAAAAAATAAGGTACTCGTTTTCTATCTTATGGGTTGTAAGCTTGATTTTCAACCCCATCACACCTGGTGTCAGGGTTACTATTGAGCCGCCAAAGGCCCCTGACATGGCCTATGTAACAAGTACTAACTAAGATCAGTAAGTAGTAATCGGGACCAACGGCTTAACGTGCCTTCCCTTACTTTTGGACAATCAATTGATCAGCTTGTAACCAAACCAAACTAGGGATCACATAGTGATTTTTGTGATATATCCCCACAGGGATTTGAACCCGGGACCTCTGGATCGTGAGCCCAACGCTCAGACCATTGAGTTGTTTAATCTGAGAAAATATCAGTCATTAAAAAACAAACATGCATAAACTCACGCCTATTTCCCACCAGGGTAAGCAGACTATGGAATTACATCTGCTTCGTTCCTGACATACTTGTCTTGCTTCCTCCATATTTATCACTCGTTTTATACACGCACGCCGGTTCAGAGTAGATCGTACTGAACCTTTTCTAAGGACATCTCCAAATTGATCCTCTGCCAGCCCTACCACCAACCTTCACTTTATATACTGCTTTTGTAATCCTATTATTTTTTATCCGCTCTGTGTCCAAACCAACATTCCTTTCTATATCGTCTTTCACACAACATCTCTCTCTTATCACACTGTTAAACATCATATTTCCGAAAAATAAAACAATTCTTCAATTGCTACTCCTTTAAGTCTGTTTTAGCTGTATCAAGTTTGATGGACTAAGATATTTCTTACTCATCTCGGAAGGCCATTGTTTAAAGGAGCGAAGATTGAATTTATACGTCTTTCAGACTTCCACATTTCAGCTGCAGTAAATGAGATACGCTAGCTACCTACCCAAAATTTTAACCAGTTTTTTTGGATTCAGACCTTTATTCTTGTGAATTCACAATATAAAACAAAACACAAAATCATCACTATATTCCCGATAGGGCTAGTCAGAGGAACCTACAAGATGAACTACTCACTCAACAAATCCATCATTAGGTATGTAAAAAAAAAATATGTTTACTTTAATCATTCTGGAATACTTATTACGATAAACATGAGCAGAAGCTAATAAAGTCTGCCTTATTGCTAAATAACTAGACTTTGATCACAGAATAAGGAATAATACTACTCCCCACCAGTGTCTGATCTAGGTTTTACAACCCATGGAACATAGTTTAGACATAGATCGTATAGTGTTAGACGTCACACACACAGATGCGCGTGTACGATAACGTCAATGTGTGGTGTCTGTGTAAAACGAGGTTATTTGTATGAAGTGTCCGGGGTGTGCTTTGATGGAAGTGGAAGAAGCGAAATTGCTTTGTCAGAGTCGTAGTACCTGGGATTCCGTGGTCTATACCCACCCCAATGAGAAATAGGCGTGATCTTATGTATACATGTAGCTAGTAGATATCTACCAGGCAAACATAGACCACACACAAACTAGAGAAACAACCCGAAACCAGAAAAAAACTCGCGAGACGCCATGTCGCCTCGTTTTCCAATGTTACGAAATCTATGATAAGAGTGGAATACCAGGCGCTTATAATACCACCGGCTGTCACCCTCAATACTGCTTCAGACACGAAAAGCAATATGACAGGCGATGGCTCTATCGTCACGGAAATGAGTGATAAATATAAAATAGAATAAGCTTACATAATGTGATTGACGTAAAGGAAAAGGGTTTGGACCGGGATCGAAACGGGGGAACTTGTCAAAATAAATTAAGTTGTTAAGATTCATTCTTAAGTGCGCAGACTAGAGAACCATTTTAGTGTCGTCGCAACGCTCTGTGATTTTTCTGAGGCTTTCCATCTACGTTCCCCAAAGAGAAAATAGATGGTGCTGTACAGATTTCCCTTCGTTAACCTTCCAATTTCATGGATAACAGACATATTATGCATATTCTATATTTGTACGAGTGCGTACAAGTCCCCAAGCCCAGGATTTGAATAAAATTCCTAAGTCTCGGAGAGTATAGACATTCATTGGGTGCCACAACTTAGCCTAACAAAATCGTATGCAAATCTTAATATCGCGTTAAAATACATGTGGCAGCATCTATGAGCGTTCTCACGAACTAACTTTTTAATTTTATTACAATATTTGGACAATATTTGTTTTGGGAATAAATGATGACATTTATTATTACACTCAGGCACGATAACATCTTCCACCCATTATTATTCTGATCGAAATAAAGAGAAGCTATGTAGGTAGCAACATAATTCTTTAAGTGTATATTTTTAAATAATTATGTACACCGAGCAATGAGTAAATAAGTTGTTGTCATCTTAAGTCTGAATAGCGCCATCTGTATTTGTTTTGGGGAACGTAGCCAGGAATGTTTCTTAAGTATTCCATACATTTTTATCACTATCACTTTTGGAAATCGTTTGCTACTTGGCTAAACCTAGTACCTAAATAGGTACGGTCACGAGTACTAATATGTATATACAGGCTGTTAGTGACATCTTAACGAATACTGAGGGGGATGATTCAGACCATGATTCTGAGTTGATATCAAGTGGAATTTTCCGTCGCAAAATTCATGTTTTTTTTTATTATTTATTTTCTGTTACATACTTTTGCGACGGAAAATTCAACTTGATATCATCTCAGAATCATGGTCACAAACATCCCTCAAAGTTTTCGTTACGATGTCACTAACACCCTGTATACACTTTGCAACCATGTCATATTAACTTTTTTGACAATTTAAACCGTATTAAATATCAAATATGATAGTGCGACAGGGTTCTAAAGTGGGTACATGATTTTACTCTTGACTGTACAACCAGAGGATTCAGAAGCCATTAGATGCAATGATCGTGAGTGTAGAAGCAATAAGTTCAAAAGTTGAATGACATTTTATAGCGTAACCCAAAAACGTTGCCTAGCAAATAAAAAAGGCACAATCGTAAAATTTAAATAGAGTTTTTAAACTGTACTAAAATGAATACGTTTCGAAATGTCGTGTTGCGAAAAACAAAATGAGATTCGTTTTTTATGACAATTGCTGTTTATGCTATGGAGCACCTATGTGTACCTTTATGTGTGTAACTATGACACGTTATAATTTTTAGAGTAAATTAAACTTTATACCTACTCAGTAAGTGCATTATTTTACGGCATTACTGTTATACAAATAAGCTGGAAGAATAAGTGTATGAAACATTTATTTCTGGCTGCTAATGCGCAAAGCAAAAAAAAACCTGTAAAATGTCGCGAGAACTGGAAATCTGTTATTCCAGCTCTACATCCAGGGGATTAAAAGATTAGAGGTGGTGGTGTTAGAAGAAGAGAAAAGAAGAACGCGGAAAGCAAACAAAAATAAAAATCCATTGCATTTTTTACTTTTTAATTTTTGACAACATCGATAAAGACTTAATAATAATTTTAAAATATTAATACGACTTTCCCCACTGCTGGGGCACGGGCCTTCCCCAAGGATGAATAGGGAGATCGGGCCTTAAACAACCACGCGGGCTCAGTGCGGATTGGTGGTTATTAACGACTGCTAATGCAGCCGGAACCAACGGCTTAACGTGCCTTCCGAAGCACGGAGGAGCTCGAAATGAAAACTTTTTTTTTGTGGTCACCAATCCTATTACCGGCCTTTGCGAAAGTTGCTTAACTTCAACAATCGCAGACCGAGCGCGTTTACCGCTGCGCCACCGAGCTCCTCACGACAATACGACTTTAAAATCTGTCAAAAAAAAAGTAAGACGTAATATTTATCGATTACAATGTTAGAATAAATGAACTGAATGAATGAATGTGTGTTGTTACTAAAGTCACGATTCACAATAAAATTAATAACCTTTCTCTACTGCCGTATAATCGTCAAATAAACTGCCAATTAGTCAAACGCAATTTAGTCGCATTTCCGACATATTATGCAGATGCAGACCTTTCATAATTCCGTCTAAGATACACATTCATAGCAAGATTAAATAATTACGAACATTGCAACTCGAGTCTGGTGGTCGTGTTAATTGAAATTCTGCGAATTAATTTCTGAAGCATTCCACGTAGCAAACTGGAATGAACTAGTTTTAGCATGCACTAAAGCAGTCTATCTCTCTAAACACAATTCCTTAATTACCGCTATGAAGAAGCAAAACGAGACCAAAGAAAAACTCTTTATCCAGAAGAAAAAGCTGAAATAGCAATATACAAAAGCTCCTAACGAAGAAGCGAGAGAAAAGTCATTTAAATTCGTTACTAGCGCCATCTGTTAAATGCAGTTCATTAAAACGTGCTAACTGTAGCACAGTCGAGCGCCGACTGACACGGAGAATTCGAAATTCAAATTGCGCTTCTTTTTTTAAATTTTAAATTCCGCAGTTCTTGCCAGTGACAGAATGAGTTTAATTTGTGTAAGAACTTCCGCTGCAATTTGAAGAGAAATGAAACCTGTTTTGAAAAAGGTTGAAAAATTACTAAAAGTAAAATTACTTTTATCTTCTTACTTACCTATAAATTAAATGATTGATTTTTCTTAAATATTACTATTTCATTTGAAAAAAAGCCTACCAGATAGTTGAATTTAATAATTTTGTACAGATGTTCCATACCAAATTGAGTTCGTAAAAAAACTCTGAAAAAGTATGAGACCTTTCGTAAACAAAATTATCCCACAACCGTAATGTTAACTTTGTTGATTTGTTTTTCCGGTAGCTTAAATTAAGTTGTGAATTTGAAATTCCTTTTTATTTCCTTACACAATTGACATACATGCACAATCATGGGTTGTGTGTGAAATACAATAAATACTTTGAATTTGAATTATTCCAAATTAGGGGTTTTAAAGTCAAATCACCACCAACTTCATGAGATAGATAAGATTTCTTTATTTGCCATAAATGCAGTTTAAAAGATGTATGAGCTCAGCGTCTGAGCTAGGTTTACCTCACCCCCCTTCGAACATAGTTTAGTCTTGAATCGTATGGCGACAGACGTCACACACACAGTTGCGCGTGTTGATATTGTCAATGTGTAGTGTCTGTATAAAACGAGGTTGTTTGTATGAAATGTCCGGGTGTGATCTTAGGATATTTTTTTTCAGATGTTTTGAAAATTACTTTTTCTAGTATCTGTCTCTGTATAAGGAGAAATGAGACATTTTTATTTGACTTCCCTTAGGGAGAAAGGCTTTTCTAGATGTCTTTGCTTTTAAACGGGAATGTTAAAATCCAGGTAAGGGTTTGTCGGTTATATACGATAGGGTTTTAGCCATTACGAAAATGTAACTCCGCATTGCTCTTTTTAACATAATTTTGAATGGAAGAGATTGCTATTTTAGCAAATCGATAAGAATGACAAGGACGAGGAGCTCGATGGCGCAGCGGTAAACGCACTCGGTCTGCGATTGTTGAAGTTAAGCAATTTTCGCAAAGGCCGGTCATAGGATGGGTGACCACAAAAAAAAAATAAGTTCATCTCGAGCTCCCCCGTGCTTCGGAAGGCACGTTAAGCCGTTGGTCCCGGCTGCATTAGTAGTCGTTAATAACCACCAATCCGCACTGGGCCCGCGTGGTGGTTTAAGGCTCGATCTCTCTATCCATCCATAGGAAAAGCCCGTGTTCCAGCAGTGGGGACGTTAATGGGCTGGTGATCATAGCGTCGAAGAAAAAAAATAATCAAAGTCTAATTCGGATGAGACTTGTGTAGTATATTGTAGGTATTAGGAGATAAGCAGTCAAGAATAAACAGAGCTAACGAACAGACGTGCCTTTGATTTCTAATCCCGAGCTAGGGATATAAAAACTTGAACTGGCAACTCTTGTCAAGTCGGGACGAGCATCAAATAAAATATTCCACCAAAATCGCTACCATTGCATTTAAGACTACCTGAAACCACCCACCCACTCCATCCCATCTACGGACAACTAGACGTCAGCAGGCATTTCATCCTTTTGTTGTGCAACAGACCACCACACACCTTGCATACCTGGCGGATTTGTATCCGCACTAAACGTTTTGCCTCTTCCTTTTTGATGCGAACAGCAAAGAACTGGAACTGTTTGCCGTCGTCTGTTTTTCCAACTCGTTATAATCTGGGAGTCTTCAAGGATAGAGTGAATAGGCATTGGCTAGGTAAGCGTGATCCACCCTCGACCACATCGTCACTTGCGATCAGGTGAGATTGTGGACAAACGCGAGCCTATATTATTAAAAAAAAAACAATTGAAATGAATACTGATCAAACCACGGAAATCATGATATTACAGTTTACGCAAAATGTCCTGGATTCAAACGCAAACGCAAGCCTTACGGGTGTTTTGTCAAAAATATCACGTAGCGACTTTATGAGGAGCCGTATTTGCACATAAAAAGAAGTTTACGGGTTACCAAGGTACGGCGGATGGTAAAAAAAAACAAACCGTACATTCGTAAGGCCCTTATAAGTAGTATACAAACAGTTAGGCAAGTTCAACAGGCCTCGATTTATAAGGCACACGCAGCCTGCTGCGTGGCGAATATTATTAAAAAATAATATCTGGAGATACGTAAATAAGTAAGTACTTATCAAAGTTACTGCGTTTCTGCAGTATAGACTTTTATAAAACAAAAAAAATAACTCTCAGTACTGATTAAAATAAAAAAAAATGTGTACCTAATATTTGTACACAAGAATCAGTCAATTCAGTCATGACAGGCTTGCTAAACCCTAATGTATTTCATTAGTGTTGAAGGTGCTCACCCGATACAAAATTTAAGATAACAGGGCTGAGGGTGCTCAGTTGGGAGCGAACTCGTTTCAGTGCGTCATCTCAGAGGATTATATTTGAAATAATCAATCGACCCTAATGGCTCGATAGTGATAAGCGCTGAATGAGAGAAAACGTTGACCACGTCGGCGTAGTTGGTATAAAAAAAACATAGAATTATTTGCAAAAAATAGCGATCGGCACATTGTTAATACCAGGAATAAAAATAAACTTGCTTTACAAGTCAGTCGATTACATAAGATTACTAAATCTTTTAAGGGGCAATGTATACGTTTTTACAATAAGATTCCCATTGACATTCAGAATTTGCCTTTCAACTGTTTTAAGACAGTAGTTAAACAAAAACTTTACAAAAAAGGTTATTATAAAGTTAGTGATTATTTAGAAGATATGAATGAATGGGATTAACCGTCTGAGAACTGATATTAGGCAGCTAAATTACTGAATTGTATACCAATATTTTATGTTTATTTTTATTTTTTTAAAGAACGTCTAGGGCCCTGTGCCGAGGTTTTTCTTGCAGCTTCTTTTCCCCGGCTATACAGGTTGTGAGAAGCTGCAGTAGTTTTAGGCGGATAAGACGTTCGTTATGTAAAATTGACGATTCAAAGTGTAACTATGTTACCTACTGAATAAAGATATTTTTGAATTTTGAATTTGAATTTGAATATAAGTCACGTCAAATAAACGGGTCGTCAGGATCTTATATTACGTCCTTCGGGCCTATACTTTTCATTACCAACCCTAAGCGGGATGTATTCGGAAGCCTCAACTACCAGGAGATTTAGGTTAGTGTTTCAGTGTAGGCTAGTCATACCTAGCAGTTACCATATGTAGGACGCTGTTGGGACTGTCCCGCGCTCGTGTTAATAAAGGATGAGAACTTTTCCTTAGGAGGCAAAGGAAAAGCCTACAACCTGCTACACTAGTAATATATCACTTCGCCCATGATTCTCCTTTCCTCTATGGCAATATTTTAGCGAAGTCATCTTGATGCAGATGTATGATGGTATTTTTTATTTGTGCTCGTATGACGCCATCTGGTGGTTATGACAAACGTTTCTGTTCGTTCGAGTTTTGTTGGTTGATGCGAATATAAGTTTGGTATGTGTCGTTTAGTAGTTACCGTCTGGTAGATTATGTGCTTATAGATACACTTCTAGCCTTCATCGTCATTAATTTAAGAGCCACACTCTTGTCGGTGTAGCGTTCTCTATTCTTATCTATCAATGCCCAAATCTTTGACTTCCTCATAAGACACGACATTCGCCTTCTCTACCGCCAACCAAAAAAAAAAACAAGCGTCTGAAAGTGTGAGTAATTGACTTATTTATTTGATATTTGGGTTCTATTTTGCTTGGTCCACGCATTTTTGTTTCACTATGCACTTATACGTTTACTACTTGTGATTTTTTTTTTTATTAAATTAGTACGAATTAGTATGACGATATAGTGACTAAGATTGAGAAGGGAATGTTAGGTTGGTTTGGACACGTAGAGCGGATGAAGGATAATAGAATTGCAAAAGCGGTATATAAAGCAAAAGTTGATGGTAGGGCTTGCAGAGGAAGACCGAGAAGGACTTACGATGACCAAATTGGGGATGTCCTTAGAAAAGCTTTAATACGATCTACTCTGAACCGGCGTGCGTGTATGAAGCGATTGATGAATGTGGAGGAAGCAAGAGAAGTGTGTCAGGATCGAAGCAAATGGAATTCTATAGTCTCTGCTTACCCCGGTGGGAAATAGGTGTGAGTTTATGTATGTATGTATGTAAATTAGTATGAAATAATTGGGTTAGTGACGCACTCAGTATACGCTGGTAAACGTCGTACTCAATGTTACTTAATTCATAATATTTCGAAACTAAGACGAACAGAAAAATAAAATTGATGTATGGGCATCGTAGACTGGCTTCTATTTAAAGTAAGAATGATTAATTATTAAAGGTCGCGACACATAGAAACAATACAATGGCAATATTGCTAGATCCCATCAAATACATAAATGTGAAATGAGAGCCAAGTTCAATATTATGTTGTACCTATGCCTTGGTTGTTGACGTCAACGACAAAAGAAGTGAGATCTAAATATGCCAAGTTCAATGGTCAGTCCTGAAATTCATTTATAACAACATAAAATATAATTTCTTCTTATAACTTAAGATAATATTTTGTATCCTAAGGTCCGATTTGGCTAGTTTTTATATAGGTACGAATTATTATGTTCGATGGCTGGTTTCCAGCAATGCATATTTTCGGTATAATAAAATAAAAACCGACAAGTTCTTCTCGGTTTAGAACTTGCGAAGGCTATATTATACATATATCACCAATAAATGTCACCAAAAACTCGCAATGACTCAATTTTGGAGAATGCAGCCTTAAACCCAATCAAGTACTTACCTTCTTTCTTCTCAACACAATTTTATTCTCCACACAAAATTCTACACCTTCATTATTTTCCCAAAACCGTAACATCTTAGCTTTACAATATTTAGAATAAAGGTGTCAAGAAAAACTATTTGCCGCAAAATGTTTACATAAACCCCCTTAAATTCCACCCCCTAGGGGCTAGAAAAGGCGAGACCGCACTAAGGGTATAAATTCATGCCCCTTAAGGAGCTAGCGACTTTTCTAGAAGAGTGAGTTTTATTTAGTGGAATAGATGGAGGTAAGGGAATAAGGTGTAGTGGTATAGGTAATACATTAAATGAAATGTTTACTTGTGTTTGCTTACATAAAAAATATAGATTATTGGAAAGGGCTTTAAGTTGAAACGATTATGACAATCGACAGCGACAGTGATTATAGTGTATTGAATTGACATGTCATCTTATGTCATTTTTTGACAATCTCATACATCTTTACCACTGTCACTGTTTATTGTCATAATCGTTTGAAAATTGTAAAAGAATTTTTCTAACTGTTTATCAATCAGGGTCAAGAAACTTTTCAATGTGCTGGTAACAGTATCTTTACAGTGATGTTATCTTAAGGTCGTAAGGCCCAAATTCCTTTCAATGTCAAATCCCCATTATCTATCTATTGTATCCTGATATTCGTGCTTTATAATGCGAAAACATCCTTTGAACTATCTCTCGACGCTTAGTGGTTTTGCTTATAATATCTAAGTGAGATTCTATAATATTGACCACACCTAATTAGATGTTGACTTACTCAAACCGTCTTTTAGATTCCTTCAAATGTAAAACGTGGAAAGCTTACAGGATAAACCCAAATCCTCGGTCCTCAAAACCTCTAAAGGTATCCAAGTCGAAACGCAAAGGTCAGACAATCTCAGCCCGCCTTAACATTATGCAAAACACCAGAAAAGGATGTAGGGAAACTGTCAACGGCAGTTTACGAAACAATGGTTGGGCCTCAGAGAAACTGGGGTAAAAGGTCTTACGTACCTTTCAAATAGTGGTACCGGCTTGAAAGGTCAAAATGAAAGGGAAGGAAACGACGGCTTAAATATTGACGAGGCTTTCTGGGGTAAATAATGCTGTTTTAAGAATAGATTCTTGGTGTCTTAGTGTGAGAAACTGGTAACTAATGTCGGAATCGTCAATAATGTAATGTGTGCCAATGGTAAATCTTCAACTATGATTTGGTATGATTGTGTAGTAATTTTTGTGTAGATTTTACGACGGAAATGAAAAAAAAAAATGACTCGCGAGAAACTCAAAAGTATAATTTTACATGAAAGTATTATTTTTATCATTCATCATTACGTATAATGCTATAAGAAGTAGGAAGAGATGTTCTTATATTTTAAGAAACATATTATAATTACACCTCCGTCAATTATCCCCTCAAATTCAAATTCAGCAGCATTTCGCCCAAGGCGAGATCCGAATCTTAAACTTTCGGGATTTAAGGCTTGCTCCCATTCCCATTAGGACTATAAAAACAAAATACACACTTTAAATGATAATTTTAATCAGCAGAGTTGAATTTCTTGGCATTGTTTCTAAACTCTAAAGTGCTCAGTTCATAAAGTTTATATATCTCCCCTACGCATAAACCCTTTATAATCTGCAACAAAAACTTTCTGTGTTTATAGTGTCCTTTCTCTATTTGAGGGTAGTTTTAATGGTTCCACCCTTTCACTAATCTTAAGTGCGGGTACAAACGACTCGATGTGGTAGCAAGTTTTGACGATGACACAAAGTAGTGGAAGTGAAATATGTTCATTAAAAAGTTCAGATTTGTTTAGTGTCGCGGTAGAATGAAAAAAAAAACTTTAACGGCCGTCTTTAGGTACGGTCACGAGTACTAATATACACTTACACACTTATACGTACTCTTTGAAACCATGTCACATTAACTTTTTTTTAAATTACACCTTGAGGCTCATTTAAACGGTCTTACGGTTTAAACAGGGTTCTAAAGTGAGTACATGATATTGCTCATGACTGTACATGTTATATTTTTTACTGCAATCACCTAAATACCTAATAGTCATGGAACTGGGGGTTGGCCAAGTTGAAAACGATTATGACAATCGGTAATGACAGTGATAAAAATGTATGGGATTGACATAAATGGCATGTCAAACCCAGAGTCATAGTCATAATCGTATTCAACTTGGCTTACACTGTTAACATGTCAACGCATGTTTATGTCAATCTCATACATTTTATCAGTCACTGTCGGTTATCATAATCGATTGCAACTTTGCTAATCTCCCTGTTCCATGACTATTAGACATTAGGTGATCACACTAAACAATGAAACATGTAGTTACCAAAAGATCGTCGTTAAAGTTTTTTTTTTCATGGTTTTTTTTTTTGCTTTATTGGCGTAAATTATTTTAGTTTTGTGGTATTTACTACTACAAATGAACATTTCACATTGTCACTATATTCTACTACCGTTTACTTTACGTTGTTACGTTGACTTCTGATGTGATTAAAATTTCTAGCGATTTACGGATGCCTATCTAAATATAGTAATTAGTTACTATGAAATTAGCCTATCTGTTTGTTTTCTACATCTCGTGTAACACATTAAATCCTATCTTCAGTAAACCTTTAAACAAAGGATTAGCGAAAACACTTTAACTTGTCGGGTCAATAGAGTAAAGGTCCAATGTTCTATTAGGGACCCGAAAAGGTCAAATATAAAATATACTCCACGGATAACAAATCCTGATTGAAAACAAACATTGTGTTCATACATATTCACAATTTTGTGGGTAGTCCAAAAGGGTAAAGTGTCAACATTAGACTTATATGTATTCCTCAACTTTTCGTTATACATAAATTCGTATAATCTTAACGATCTGGAGGCCCCGGGTTTGAATCCCGATGGGGACATATCACGGAAATCACTTTGTGGGTCCTGGTTTGGTTAGGACATTGCAGGCTGACCCGTTTGTCCGAAAGTAAGATGATCCGTGCTTCGGAAACCACGATAAGCCGTTGGTCCCGGTTACTACTTACTGACGTAAGTACGTAGGTAGTCGTTACACGAGTCACGTCAGAGACCTTTGGCGGCCCAATAATAACCTGACTAAATTGAGTATTTCTAAATTTTATCGGTTCTCTATACTGTCTGTAAATTTGTGACAAATTGCTATAAAAAGTGAGTAACGTAGAATGTATCCCGTTTGAAGGATGACTTACGAAAAAGAAAAGCCATCAGTTAGAGAAAGACAGTTTTAATTGAGAAGAAGCTTTTCTAAGTTTTCTTCTTTCCGATCTTTAGGGAATAAATATAACACTATGATTTTGCAGTTAAACGTTGCGCAAAGGGTAATTGTAAAAATATAACCAAAATTATATGTTTGTTTACTCAAATAGTATGGGGAACTGTTAAAATTTAAGGACACCCAACAGCAGCGATACCTGATGGAAGAAATAGGAGGATGTTATAATCAAACCAGGATTTTGAAAAAAGGCTCTAAGGAGGTTTTCACTTTAAGGCGGCGTTGTGCCAGACTCGCGCATGTTGAGCTATAAAGCAGAGTTGAGCCACAACTAACCAGAAGACTACTGCACCCATACGAAGTCCTTAGTGGACAATGATGGAGTCATTCTCTCTATCTATCTCTTATCCTTTCCCAGCCGTATTCGGCCATGGCGACAAGTCTCCAATCTAGGAACGCCTAAGATGCGCTCTTATATGGCTGACGTAACCGATCTTAGCCACATTCACTGCACGTCAGCACACCTCCGATATAATTATATGTTATGCCCGCAGATGGTCGGGTACATCCCCATGTTAGATAGGTTTCATCTCAACTGTCTCCGTAACATCTTAAACATTCATTGGTACGATCATGTTCGAAATACTGATGGAGTCATTAAGCGTATGTTGACAGATGAGATCGCCATCATTAGTTTTATGTGTGTACTAAGTATATAATATCATTTTTTTAGCATTATCCACCCATCTATATTGTTTTTGGGGAACGAAGCCTGGAAAGTCCCTCAGTGGGGAAAAAAAAAGTCATCTTATTGTGAATGACCTCTAGGTTATTCCGTTTTCACAGGGTCCGCTTACCTCGAAGATTTGACAGATCCAGTTTTTTTACATAAGCGACTGCCTGTCTGACTTTCCAACCCGCGAAGGGAAAACCAGCCCAATACAGGTTAGGTCACCTCCAAAAATGCATTTCTTGAGAATGTGGGTTTCCTCACGATGTTTTCTTTCACCACTGAGCACGTGATAATCATCTATGATCCAAACATGAATTCGAAAAGAAATTCGACTATCATTGGTTTAGGCCTGTGCTGGATTCGAACCCAAATATTCGACACAAGACATTCATAACAAAACTCATCTCCAACATTTCTATTCTCCCAACACCTCAGAACAATTCCACCTCATCACGAAGGCACCTTGTGTCTGAACCTAGGCACCGCATTCGTCTTCATAGTACTAACCCCAATGCATTAAACAAAGCCAATCGACCAGGCTTAAGCCCACTGAATTATTTCATCTACGCGGTAAGAATGCTACCTACAACGAGCGGATATCAGGCAATTGTGATTCATCTGTTATACGGACATGCGCGTAAAATGTTTATCGCCGTTGGTGCTGTGGGGCTAGGAAAACGGCGGGTGGGAGACCGGATTTACATTAAACCGCCTGGTGTTATCCCGCGGATTAATTTTCACGGCTCACATATGTACCCTAAAGATTTGAGAGGTCTGGTTTTTTACAGGGAAGCGTCTCCCTAGAAAAATGTCCAGTGATAGGCACTAAACAGCACCTTACATCGGATGGATAATACATGACGAAATATTACAGCGAAAGACCATTATTGATACTTGAAACATTAGATACTTGACATTATATTACTTTTATGCTTCTTCTGGTAGGTTCTGCTTTTCTTTATTGAAGTATACGAATAAAATCGCTTATATGATTCGACGATATGGGCTTCACTCAACATGATGAAATTCGACGAGGGAATCGATTGTTTTCCCTTTTACTCCTACAGCGGTTAAATATAACAAAAAACTGTACCTTTTAACGTTTTTAAAACCCGCTACCCGCTACTCTCTCAGCCATACGCAGAGGGGATCAGAAAGAACAGAAAGTATTAGGGTGCTCCCGTGTTCGCGTTCCGCTTTGGTTATTGGTTATTACGGTAGATATACCTATTGTTCTACTGAGATACGGCCGGAGGCTTATCTCACGCGTTTGAGGGCACCGGGAAGTATGAAGCGGTTTTTGAGTTAATATACACTCAATACGTTCGGAAAATACGAAAATAACAGAGGGTGTTAGTGACATCGTAACGAAAACGTTGAGAGATGATTCAAAAAATGATTCTGAGTTGATATGAAGTGGAATTTTCCGTCGGAAATGTATGAAACTAAAAAATAATTAAAATTGACCCTTAAGTAAGTTCTACCAACTGGGCTAGCACGGCTATATAATATACAGGGTGTTAGTGACATCGTAACGAAAACTTTGAGGGTTGTTTCAGACCATGATTCTCAGTTGATATCAAGTGGAATTTTCCGTCGCAGAAGTATGAAAATAATAAAAAAAAAAACAAAAATTTTCATAAATTTTCCGACAAGAAATTCCACTTGATATCAACTCAGAATCATGGTCTGAATCATCCGCCTTAGTATTCGTTACCGGTGCCACTTATGTTTGATTCAGCTCATTATTCTAAGTTAATATCCAGAGAAATTTTCCATCGCAAAAGTAAAGAATTAAAAATAATTTAAGAAAAACTAAAAAAAAACATGAATTTTGGGACAAAAATTCCACTTGATACTAAATCAGAGTCATGGTCTGAATAATCCCTCAAAGTTTTCGTTACGATGTCACTAACACCCTGTATAGGTATAATACGTTGAGGTATATGTTGGTAATATAAGAGCGAAAGGAAAGATAAGCGACGGAAAGGTGTATTTTGTTTCAAAAATTATTATATTAGCAGCTGTAGGGGCGTTTTGATTTGACTTGACGTGGTATTTGTATATGGAGTATCCGGGATAAGTAATTTCAGTATTATTCATTATTATTATACTTTATTATTATAAGATTATTTATTGATTATCTACAAGATATAAATGCATGGGGTTAGCTGTCTGGGAACTAATATTAGGCAGCCAAATTACTAAATTGTATAACAGTATTTTTGTTTTAAAAAAAGAACGTCCAGGGTTCTGTGCCGAGGTTTTTCTTGCAGCTTCATTTCTCCGGCTATACAGGTTGAGAGAAGCTGCAGTAGTTTTAGGCGAATGATACGTTCGTTATGCAAAAATGACGATTCAAAGTGTAGCTATGTTACCTACTGAATAAAGATATTTTTGAATTTCAATTTCCTTCTTTGACATGTATTTATCCATTTCTAACGCTGGTTGCCTGGGAGATATTGCAGTTAGCAATAAGGTCACTTGCCTTTTATGTGGATGTAAAGAAGTATAAGTAAGTACTCTGTTTATGTTTAATAAGAAAATGGTTCAAATAAAACAGTCACATACATAGGCCAAAGTTTCGTTTTTATTTAGAAAATGTAATTTGTACAATTTTACTAATTTACAAGTCATCATAACTTTACTAACTACGTCTCACTCCACAAAACATAACTGCCATAATTCCTATAGACTAAAGTTCACAATTGAAAGCTTTACACGTTTTTAAGTAATATTTTACATGTAACAGTTTCACTCAATATGGTATAGATATAGCAAGTATTTACAAAACATTTTATTCTATGTATCACAGAAAAAATAATTACATTTTCTAGTGGTGTGAAGTGTAGACAATAATGGAAATCGACTTGGCTACGAACACTCCCATGCCCTCTGATTATATTTAATTTCTCTAACGCGAAATTTTTGCTTTTATTGCTGTTTTGGTAAACAGTGCAAAGGTGTGCTATGGCGCAAAGCAGTGCGAAAGACAAGTTCTTTGCTGCTATAAATGAAAATTATTATTTTTTGACAAAAAGTACTGAATTGATGTAAACCGGGTTTTTCTGTGCATGTATTGTTCACACTTCACACAAATCCCAGGAACATTCCTGTTAAATTTTACACACAGTTCTCCTGCGTCACGTTAAGTTAAAATCGCAAGTGTGTAAGCAGCCTTATAAGATCGTAGTTTACAGTATATCAATTAGTAAATACAAAACTTGATGTTTTGTCATTTCTTTTTAGTTTTATTGTGTTTCAAATAATACAATTTAAATGCTTTTTAATTACTATCACGCGCCGTAGCAAAGACACGTGTAACAAACTTTTATAAAAAACGTTTTTAATTAAGGAACAGAAAAACATTATTTTTTCATTTTTTTTAATAACTGAGTATTATTTTTACTTAATTATTATGCGTAGGCGAAGAAATGACAAAACATAGTCTTTCATTAATATTAAGAGACGGATGAGATGATACAAAGCGACATAACACTACATAATTATGATATAAGAAACTTCAATGTAGGCCATTTATGTACGTTGAATAAGTTTTTATGTAAATACAATCATTTTTTCATTCTGATAAAATTTAAGATTATGAAAATTAAGCATACGTCAATATAAAGAATCGAAATTACATTCTTATTATAAATTTCATCAAGGTTATAGTATACCTACCTACCCAAAGAGTAAACAAAATTGTAGACTTAATTTTAAATTGATGTTCATGAGACCAAAAAAGTATATATTCGAGAGAGTACGCTTTTATTTTTCGTGCAAAACGTTCGAAACGTTGATTTCTTTTAAAAATGATGAATTAATAAAATTACATTAGTGTCTACTAAGAACCATTTAAATGATACGAACTTGGCTGTAACAGGAAACGCTACCTTAAAATTCCAAAATAACATTTTAAAACTCAATTTTTGTATCTATTAGTATTTGTAGGTCGCTATAGGGTAGTTTTCAACTAGTCAAATCTGTTACTTTTTACTAAACGTCAAAACACGAAATTACTATGGAATTTGTATGTAAAAGCAATCCGTGACACCATGACGACCGGTTGCCATACAACCGCATAGATTAAGTTGAACCCGTGACGTCATAGAAAAACGTGACAAATGCGCCACTTGTTTTTACAATTTCTTTATTAAAATAATAAGTAAATTAAATAGAAAAAAGGGAAAGCTTTTTGTCACCTTTAGATCTGTATTTAATTAGTAATCACAATTTCATAATTATCTTTGACCTGGGAAACTACCCAATTGTCATAAGTACCTTTTCAAAACATTATTAGAAAACGATCAATAATTACCAAGGTTAAATCGTTTGATGGAAATTAGTGTTGTACTATATGACTGACATATTTATATTATATTTCATACCACAACATGATAGTTACTTGTTAGGCCTGTAAATATTCGAACTAGTTTGTATGAATATTTTATACCATTCGCTGTTGTGATGTTTGTTGGCACGAGTGTGCATGATAATATTAGAAACGGGATATTGAAGATAATAATCAGTAATATATATATGTTCGTGTCGGACGACGCATAGTGGGTAGGCCCGCTACAAGGTGGACCGACGATCTGGTGAAGGTTGCGGGAAGCCGCTGGATGCGGGCAGCGCAGGACCTATCGTCGTGGAGATCCTGGGGAGGCCTGTGCCCAGCACTGGGAGTCGTACGGCTGATAATGAATGAATGATATTTATCTTTATGATGCGAATTATCACCACTTATAATATAAGTAATGAGCCTTTCTTTCTTTAGATTGATGACTTAATGTATATTTTGAACTACCTACTTGGCCGGAAAAAATGGGGAGCGCTGAAGGGCTCACCCGGTGATAAATTTAAGACACCAGGCCTTACAGTGCTCAAAGTTGGGCGCGTATCTCGCCCCACGCCTGAGGATGCCTAGTATGAATACCATAATCTATATATATATATATATATGCAAGAGTCGCCGTCGCCAGACACGGCTTGGACGCGATGATGATGATGATATATAAGCAAAATAAGGTCCAAAAGGTCATTTACACGCCACTATTGCGACATCCGCCATTTTTTCAAGACGTTGCACACGAAAGAAAATATAATTGTATATTGCCTAAAGTTTCACTTATTTTGCTTTTTAGATAAATTGCATTTTACTCCTCCAGAACTGAAAGATGTCACAGCCAAAGATGAACTGAAATCTTTCAAAATAAAAGAAGTACTTAATTCAATGCGTAGGTGTGAAACACACAAAATGTTAACAATAACTTACATGGATTGATTAGTTTCGTATACATTTTTTTCTGTAAAATATTCAAATAATGACGTATGCTTAAAAATAAAATAACAAAACAAAAAAGTCAAAAAGGTTAATCTAATCAGTCTTAGATCGATTTATCGAAATAAAAATCTTTTTTTTTATCTATAGATCATTGAGCATAATGATTATGTCAAGCAATGGATATATGATTTCAAATATAATTTTATTATATTATACTTAATAATAATTTAAAATATTTTGCTATAAAATAATGATATGAAAAATAAAATATAGAATTGACATTGCACTATTGAATGGAAGAGCGCCGCTAATTTAATGATTTTATTTAATGATGATAGACAAAATACCCGCCAATGCACAACAGATAATTTTCTTAAAAACAGTCTTAAATATATTTCTTCTTTTTTCAATAAATTAACCGCTGTTTTAAAATCAGATTTGAATTGAATTGAATCGAAAACATATTTAAAAGCATATAAAGGCTTGTCTAAGACGGGTTGATAATGAGGGTAGGTTTGAGATCTGATTCAGCCAAATAAACCGGTGATTACGCTTGAAGACTTTGATCAGAGTAGAAGAAAAGTGGCATACAAGGATCGTAGCAATTGAAATTTCTTCGAAAGATAGATGGATGAAATACGTACAGATACAGAAAGACGCAACAGGCGGCATCATTGCTTATGCAGCAATTCCTTCCAGGCAGCCTTTGGGTACAGGAAAATTTTGTACAAATATAATAGAAGTAGCGTGTTAGTGCATAAACAATTAATATAACTGCCTATATGAAATACGAACATCGCCTACCGTTAAAGGGAAAAAGGTGTCAAGTTTCTAGTATGTTTGAAGTTAAAAGTATACACGACTGAATCTTTAATAAAATAAAGCAATAAATACATTTGAATTTTATTAGATTTCCTTTATAAATATTGTTTTGTTTATGCTGTTTTTTTCTAATATTATTATTTGTAAAATTGCTATTTTATTTGTTTTTGTAATGTACTTGTAAAATATAACTGTTTTGCTTTTGGTTTAAATAAAAAAAAAATACATTTTGATTAAATATGTACGTATATAAGATCAACGAGATCGTAGAACTGTAAACTGTATATATAAGCTGTGGATAATGTAGTTGATTGCATCTTAAGATAAGTTTTGCTTTAAGCTAATACAATCTGTAACAACAATATGTCTGTCTGTTAAAAAAAAATCACGCCTATTTCCCGTTGGGGTAGGCAAAGACCAAGGAATTCTACTTACCTACTTTCACTTTCGCTTCTTACCACTTATCAAAGTCTTCATGCATGGTTTAGAGTAAATAGCTACTTATTTAAAGTGTAATGGCGGGTTAAACGAATAATTTTGCCCATTGTTTTTTATTTTAATTTTTAATTTTACCTAATTAATTTAAGATATGTAGGTAATTTACGAGATATGAAGAATGGCACAACATTTTTATAGAAATTAAAGCTTATACAATTTTATTTTAAAAAGAACTGTTAATTTCGTTGGGAATTTATTTTAGGATGACACTGCAAAAATTGTAAAAGATAAATAAGTGGAATTGGGGTCAGGGTTATATTTTCTGATGTCATCCCTCATTTTTTGATAAAATATATCCTCACATTAGATACATTACACTTTAAATTGGGTGATCAGTAGTCGGTCCTTGAATTATGACGTAAAAAAATCTAACGTTACCATCTCCCTAGCGTTTTCACAGTCCGCTAAAGTCTAATAATCGAGTAATATTCAACCAATCTGAAGTATATTCAACCTATAAAAATTATGATTAGGTCTAAAACGTCGTATTTTATTACATCGCTATTTTACGAATTGTACAAAATTTATCAAGTTATGTAAAGGTAGATAAACACTTAATATAATTATAGTACAAACAAGTAAGTACCTAATGATAATGAAAGTATAGACGAGGGATAATGTTGGGTGAAAATGGTGCTAATTCCTGTAAATACCATCTAATTTTATTTTAAGTTATATCTGTCATTTTCTTATCCGCCGAAAAGTAAAGGGACGGGTAATCGACAAGCATTAAATTTATGGAACACACGTCAATTTTAAGCACAAAACTAAAACAAACGTCTAAAAATTTTACATTGGCCAATAACCCGACAGAATTAAGTTGACACTACACGTCTAACGGTTTGTATACCAGCGAGATACTTTTTTGATTCGCCCGGGTTATTCATTCATTTACTCATTCTTCCTAAAATTAAGAGCTGTCAATCATCCGTCCCTTCCCTGTCGGCGAATAAGAAAATGACAGGTATAACTTAAAGTAAAATTAGGTGACTGCAGGAATCGGGGCCAATGTTAAGATGAATTCGGAAATATTATACTGGCATTGTTGTCAATAGAAGTCGTTTCTTTAAACTGTATCCCTCGGCTGCACTTTTTAATCGATTTTCGAGAAGGCCATGGATTTATAAAACGATTATACACAAGTTCGAACGAATTTCGAACAGCTAAAAACTTTATAACTATACAAATATTCATTATTTTAACGTCTATATATTACACTTTCGCATAATTAGTTAATTATAGTAACAAGACATCAGTCAGGTAATTTTGGAATTGACGAGAAGTTTTCGTTTTAATGTTTAAAAAGATCGATCGGGTAGAATTGATCGAAAGTTAAGGACGCCACACACGATACTTTCGACATAAACCGGCACGGCATTGTTCAACATAACCCGTAAAAAAGAGTGGCCAAGAAAATTGAATGAAATTGATTGAATGTTGAGCATGGAAATGCTGCACCGACAAGAGCGTGCCTCTTAAATTGATGATGATAAAGAAAATTGTATTTAGTTTTCCTCAAACAGTCTTAAAATATTAAGAAGAAGAAAAATACAATACGATGCTTTTATGTATTATATTGTATAGGCTATTGGTATGTATGCTTATGTATATGTGTGTAAATATTAGTGTCTGTCTATGTGTGTGTGTGTATTATGTGTGTATATTTATAGAGATATATATATTTATTTACGGTTCTTTTTAGTTATGTTGGTATCATTATTATATTTGTTGCACCATCCCGTGCTCCAATGCAAACTTCTTTCACCATAAAGTTGCTGGGCAGAAATTGCTGTTTAGCAATAAGGCCGTCTATTGTGCTTATTTTTATTCGTATGTTTATGTCCTTTGTATAGTCGTTGTGCAATAATGTATTGATTGAATTGAATTGATGGCTACAATCGATATTAAATCAAGGTCTAACTAATTTAAAAGACATCGTAGCAAACTTATTTATAGACAGACAAATAAATTATGTAGATCCGTCTCCCTTGACAACTTATACATTTGGATTATGTGGCGTCCTTTATGAGAAAAAAAAAGGTTGACCTCAAAGTATTTTTACAATATACACGCAATTTTACCGTCTCGACCTTGGAGGCTTTTCGTAAGCAATCGATCAATCATGTTACCTTACTCAGTTAATCTGACAAGCTTATTTGTAGAAATAATATTTCTCCTACTTAGTATTTCCCGTAAACAGATTTCGAGGAAACCTTATTTGTCTATGGTGATTCTCACACTGCCCCGCATGATGCAATGCAGCGTAGCGCGTGGATGCGTGTTCTTCCGTTGCTTGTAAATATCTCCGTTTGGATAGAAAACACGCACAGACTAACACACAGAAAATGCATCCGCATGAACGCGCGTTGATACGCTGCCTCATGCGGGGCAGTGTGAGAATCGCCCATAAGTTGTTGAGGTCCTATTATGTACTTAGTCCAAAATCAAAACTAGGGAACGTAGTAGGTATTATATATTTTTATACTTGATTAGAAATTCAAACCAGGTATCTATTTTTTAGTAGAAAAACTTGCGTATGTATTATAAAATCATAATGTGATTCACAATATGTTTTATATTTTCACACTTATTTCTCTTAACACAAACTTGGTACTTATTTCCATTTGTTTAGAAGTCATTGCATATACTTACTTAAAACATAATATTACCTGACCCATAGTTTACTTTTGACTAGGGCTAGTTCATGTCCGAATTAAGAAAATGCCCGAATAGGTGCATCTCTCGATTAGTGGGTACACACCTTTATATAGAAAACAAAATGTAGAAATAGATAATTATTTAAACAATAAATTGATACATTTTAATTGACACTGATATTTAAAATCACTTAAAACTTGTACAAGGTACGAAAAACTGACAAACTTCAAAAGTCATAATTACAAGATAAGTTTGTTTGTTCTAAGTCACTTATGTCAACGTTTTTCACACTGTATAATAAGTTTATAACATCACAGGAAATCACTTCACAAACACAGTTTTTTTTTTTGATAAAATGGTCACTTTTCTTTTAATATTTTTCAAAATTTAATTTTTAAATAGTTTTTTAAATCGTTGGTTATACGTGAGTTGCTAGAGGCTGTTGATGACCATTACCTGCGGACAATAAATAAGTTGTAAAATTGCATTTATATTTATATTTTACATTAATAGCTCATGACTATTTTCCCGATTGGGCCCGAGTGGGAATTACCCACACTACACCGAGCTTTCGGATTGACCAACGTGATAGGTGGCAAGCTGTATCGCCGTATATAATTCTCGAACCAACTTGTTAGTAAAAACTGCACATAAGGTAAATTAATAACACATTAGTGGAAGTTTAAACGATTACGTTGTCTTACATTGCAAATGTTGTGTGCACCGATAATTGGCTTATGTAACAGTCTAATTCCTGATGTAACTTTTATTTTATTTTATTGTTTTATTATATAAGCTGTTGGTGTACCTTTTTTATAAATAAATAAATAAAGTCTAGTACACGGGTTAGAACCGGCGCTCCCCGTTTAAGATAAGATTTATTTTTTTTGACGTAACTTATTGTAAATAGAAGAAAGAGGTTGGTACGAAAAGTAGCGATAAAATTGTAACCTATTACATAAAATATACATTGCCGGTAAAGTGGCCATGGAATTTGAGAAGCAGTAGAACTATCTTAGTTATCAGCTTGCAGGAGTAGTAGTAAAAAAGAGCCGGGTTGAACCGGCGACAGTGGTTCTCGTACAAAATGCGCATTAGGACCTTTCCATCCGGTGTCTCCTCAACAAGCGTAGTAAATTATCCCTTAGGAATAAGGTGCACTCACCATTTTCCGGCCAAGTGGTTAATGCCATCAGCGGCAAATCACAATAAGTCACGTCAAAAAATAAACTTTCGACCCTCGTTCCTCTATTCCGTAAAGAAACCACTGCCCTATTTTTCTCTGAAAAAGTAGCATGGAGAATGCTACACCGACAAGAGTGTGGCTCTTAAATAAGTGATGATGCGAATGAACATTTACCTTTCTTAGTAACGGTAGCATTACTAATGGTTCTATTCGACGGCGCTAGTATGTAGTGGGCACTCGGCGACTGCGGTGTGGTCGATGTGGTTGCTACTCCCAGCTGAAAGCATGCTTCAAGTGAATACCACACGAAGTGCAGAGATATCGGATGTCGTTCTTGTAATGCATTGATTTACTGTGGCATCTACGAGTATATTGTGTAATCTCTATTCTCATATAGATACTCGTATAAGATCACTAAATCCTTTAAGGGGCAATATATACGGTTTCACAATAAGATTCCAAATGAAATTTAGAATTTACCTTTAACCAGGTTTAACAGAAAATTTTTAAAAAAGGTTAATATAAGATTAGCGATTATCTGTCATATGATTAATTGTCTGGGCACCGATATTAGGCAGCCAAGTTACTGAACTGTATATGTTTTTAAAGAAGGTCTAGGGCCCTGTGCCGAGGTTTTTCTTACAGCTTCTTTTCCCCGGCTATACGTGTTGTGAGAAGCTGCAGTACTTTCAGGCGGATGAGACGTTCGTTATGTAAAAGTTGTCGATTCAAAGTGTAACTATGTTACCTACAGAATAAAGACATATTTGCTTATTTTTATTCGTATGTTTATGTCCTTTGTATATGTCGTTGTGCAATAAAGTATTATTGATTGATATTTGATTTTGGGACAAAATTAAATGTATTGTAAGTAACTAATTATTTTCGACAGCACAAGGAACTTCAAACAAGCAGTCTCTTCTCAGTAACTTTGGTCATTAATTATGTTGTTTCCACTTAAATGAGTACTTGGGCTTTTATTTGAAGATTTAAAATGATAATTAAGGTACTATAGGTTCGAAGAACGACTCCAGTAGGGCTAACATGCGCTGCTTGATAAAATTTTGTTACGGTCGTTTATTGACTCTGACGATATAATTATGTTGTTTTGTTGATTGGTTCTATCTAATATGTGAACCCAATTAGTCATATCGTTCTGTCAAAATACAAATAGAATCACGTGACACGCATGTTAGGGGAAAAAAACAAACTTATCAATTTTAACAAAATGTATTGAATTGATCGATATTTTTTTTTAGGTTAATTTAGAAAAATAAGGTGTCCCATTATTAACGATACAGCACATTATATAAACACATTTTATTACAGGCGAATAGATGTAGGATTTTACTCTTGTGAGTCATAAAGGTATAATACTCATCAGAGAAAGCGAACTAAATATATAACTTTGCCTCATCAAACTGAAAGCATACTTCAACTGAATACCACGGCATTGGGGATTCGAGGGCAATCGGAGATTGTCCTACATTGACTGTAATTTCATGACTCAGTTTCACTTCAGCAAAGTCGCAAGTTGAAAGTGTAGGTAGTAGGAAATTGATGGTTTGCTTGTTCACTTTGGCTAGTTTAAGTATGTGTTGGAAGATTGTTGAATAGTAAAGAATAAGAAGAAGATAATTTTGGTGTTAATCTCTTCACGTAAGGCATTGATTTCGAGATAATTTTATTGCTAATTGCAAGTGTAGGTCTGTGCAGAAGAACTTTGGATTTGTTTAAAAGAAAAAAGTTTTAAGTTAAGAATGATGTTTAAAAAGAAGGTAAAAAGAAGACAAAATGTACCAGGAACCAGATTGTACTGTAGTCGAAAGAACTCTTACTTAAATATTACAGAGAACTTCCGTATTATATGTAAAGATACAAACAAAAAGATAAAGAAAAAGAAAGACTTATTAATACTATTAAACTTACTGCTGGCTGAGTGCTATCAGTCGACATAGTAGATGTTGTAATGGGACTGGTTGCACATTGTGGCGACGCGAGACTAGTAGGAGATGTTATAGAATGTGATGAAGTACCTGTTGAAGAAGATAAAAAAAAAAATAAGTTATTGTAACAGAGATCGCTATAAATATATAACTAAGAGAAACTGTTCAATGAATTAGACGATATTATAGGCGAATCAAAGATATATAACTTTTCTTAATACACTGGAATGAACGAATAGACATTTGCTAGGTATAATACAATCTTAGCTCGCGTTGTCTTGTCATTTTAAGAAATTAACCTCCTAATTCCTAGATTTCCAGACACATTAGATAAACAAAGGGTTTTGGGTTTTAAAAGGACCTTCGATGTTACGACTTTAAAGTTCCGTTTCTTTTATTAGAAAGAACTTACCAGAAGGCAGTATAACCGAGCTCCTTACAGAAGAATAAGGCGGTGGCGCTGGTGTCGAAGCAGGCTTGGCAGTATTCACTGTAGTAGCAAACCCTAACCCACCACCCGTTCTTAGATGTGGATTCCCATACGTTGCTGCGTATCTTACGTCTACACCATGAATGATACCACCGTTTGGTATTCTGTTCGCTGAAACAATATTGTTTAGGTTATTACCTATGTTTTTGGATATGTTGATAAAGTTCTTGAAACTGGTTATGGAAAATTTGATGTAAATATAATGGGTACCTAAATAATATGTTAATAATAATTACTATCAAAAAAGTCAAAACAAAAGCATGTTCTGAGAAAGAATGCCACTAAGAGAAATGATAACAATTGTGAAGAATTCCCGGCGCAATCTGTAGGAGATACTTGTGTATACTTTAGAGAGTCTAATAAGCAAAATAAAAATAGATTCCTAACTGCGTTTAATATAATGAACATAACAAACATTTGCTATAAAGATATCAATTATAACCGGATACACTGTTTATACCTTATTAACATATTGGGATATTATTAGAAACTGTTCAGCATAAATTTCTAAATTTAGAGCACATGTAAATCCAGTTCTCAGAACTTCCAGACAAATGTAAGGCGGTTAATTCAATTGAATTTTATGAATACAATCAATTTATGAACGCTCTATAAAGCCCGTATTCCTTTCATTGTGTCACCGTGAAAGCAGCACTATTTCTGCAGGACATAAGAAGCTTTGATAAACAGCTTCCTGAGGCTAGCCTTTCAGAAATACTCGTTTATTATATTTTATTTCATTTCCTTTTTCATCGCGGAGTGGCAATAGTTTAGGTAGTTATTTACTGGCAAAAATGTATTTTTTCATTCCAGGAAAATTCAAAGATATTTTACTAGGAATATAGTTCGAAGTCGAGTTTCATTTGCCAATTGGAATCGACTTGTACAATTTATCGTTGTTATTATTTATCTGTTCTATGAAGTTGTTAATGGTGTTGTTACCCTGAATCCAAATCGATGTTAAAATAAAATCAATTTAGATATATATGTTAGCTACTTACTTAATATTGTTACTTCGAATGGGGTAGATAACCTTGGTAAAGGACGCCTTTACCTAAGTCTACCTATACTAAGGGATAAACTTTTTTTCTCTCAATTATCTTTTTTCCTAATCCGCTAAGTCTTAGGTCATTGGCTTTCAGATCCTTTAAGACCCAATTTAAATTTCACCTTTGTTTTTTTAGTCTTTACCTTTGCATAACGAGTAGTTTCAAAGAACAAGTAATGAGTTTTTTGTAATTTACACTTTGTTTGTCTTGAGGAACTTCACAGCTATATAAGTAATATAAAATAAATAAATAATTATAATTATCTTTTTTTCAGGAAACTAATATTATTATTAGCTTTTACTTGTAGGTTTGCTTGTAATTACTCCATAATTATGTTGAATTGATAACATGATTACTCAGACATGTTTCAGATAGGTTTTATCGCCAAATCTTACTTAAAAGACGTATCGGAACACCGGACTTCGGACATCGTACCAATAGTGGTTACTTGTTGACTTTGATTACTTGTGGCTCTAACCATCTCAATGGGCATGAGTTTATGTATGAATGTTACGTGAACAAATCTTCCTTACCTTCAGTGGTAGTAGGTAGTCCTAAGTTGTTCAAAGCATTGCTGCAATCCTGCCTTTTATTGGGGCGCTGTAAGGAATTGTTCTGGGACCCATTACCAGGGTTGAATTGGACTGTCGATGTCGTGTCTACACTTCTTGGTAGACTACCGTTCACTGACCTGTGGAAAAAAAAATGTTGTAAATCTAGATTTTATATAAATCTACAACATTTTTCGAATAAATAGCCATATTATGGGCCCATGGTATGGGATTCGGTCCAAAACTGCTTAAATCAAAGTACTCGAATTGTTTCTTTGTATTTGTTTCTCGAGCAATTTTTTTCGGTATCAGTCTTGGCACTTTGTTGTCAAAAATCAATGATTTTGAAATCAAATCAAATATTGCACACACATACACGAAACATTTAAAAACACAAACAAGAAAGATTACAGCACAATTGGTGGCCCTATTGCCGTGCAGAAATTTTTTCCAAGTGATCAGAAATATTTGATGCAACAGATTATTTGCAACGTAGTAAATCCTATCACAGAGATTTAAAATAAAGAAGATTCTATAATCCTTATTCGCTTAATCAAACTTCGCCCTTAAAGATGCAATTACAAGTTTCACAGTCCCACGTTCTTAATTAGCGTCAGAACATTAAGCACTTACCTATTAGGAGTAAGTTTGTCACTACTTAGTGTGGGTGACTGAACTCGCAGCGAGCCGGGGGTGTAGTCATGTCCGTAATGGACATATGTGGAATATCCATTACTGTAGCCGTTTACCTGAGCAAAGAAAGGTGGGTTGAAAGGCATTATTGGATGCATCGATAAACTGACGAGCTTTTATAATAGTGCTGAGCGGCATTATTAGTGAAAGTGACAGAGGAAGTTGGAAACTTTATACAAATTTTGAATTTGGAAGGGAGGAAGATAAATATAAACCTTACTTAACAAGTTGACATTGGCATGTCTCGAAATGAATGAGATGCTTTTGTAAAGATTAAGGGATATATCATTCTTTTATCAGAAGCACAGAGTCAAAATGCAAGCAAGATAGGGAAAAGTCGCGTCGGGAAGTTTTTTTTAATCATGATGCATCTATAACAACATGCATTTGCAGCGTGGTGGAGCTCCATAACCCCTCCGGTTGATTGAGGGGAAGCCTGTATCCAGCAGTGGAACGTACATAGACTGTTTATATTATTTTGTATGTATAACCTACATTACCTTTCACTTAGTAAAAAAAGGTTATTATAGATATTGACGAACTTTACAGTGACGAAAACCACCAAAATCTCACCTTATAACAATCAGCATAAGCAGGATCGCTGTAATCATTGCTGTATCTATAAGGTTGATATGCGGTTCCCTGGTTGATTGAAGATAGAGGCACGGTGCCAGCTAAGGGTATCCCTGTACCCAGCTTTGCATTCGAGCATAGAGTGCTATCTGAACCGGTGTTGGAGTAATCCTGGGAATAAAACATACGTACATAAGCTCACAACTTCGATTCTTAATGGAGTGGGCAGTTATACTTTGCAAATCTTCACCTAATGTCTTTGCAAGCACATCGCGTTTCAACCTTTTCATAGCCTCTAAAGTTACAACGGCGTCACATCACGTTCATCATCTTGGGAATTTTCAGATAATAGGAAAACTAGTTATTATACAAATTTTTTTAGTTACCTATTAAAATACAGATTTAAGAATTAAGACTCGTATAAAATGATTTGATATTTATTTATTTTCAGATAAAATATTTTTTCATTCAATTAAAATTTGGGTTAAATCTGCTTGACAGTTAATCGAGTCTAAACAATAAATAAGTCTGAAACATTATTATCACTTTTGAATTCCATGTTTTTTTTTTCACTTACCACTTCACAACTCCCATTCGCCTGACGAAGCTCCAATTTCAAATCGCTGATATTTGAATTCCGATCGTTTTCTTTGAACAGCTCTTCGGCCGTCACCGTTACGTCTGGTTTCTCCGCAACTTGGGTCTGTTTATTCTTCCTCTGCTTTCTCTGGCATAAGATGACCAGCATAACGAGAGCCGCGACCATTATCGTCCCCGATGTCACCCCAAACAAGATCAGTAAGAGGGGGAATGTTTCTAAAAATAAAAAAGAAGGTGTTATTATTTGGGAGGACTATAAATATATTGGTGCGATGGATGAGGGTGTGATGCTTTCGGTTGATAAGGGGATTGGATATCTTCTCGAATTTCTAAAAGGAAATTTATATACGTGTACGGTATAAGCAAAGTGTTTACTTTTGTTTGGGATGAAAATGTGGAAGGATGAAAAATTACAACGATGTTATTTCAGGTTAGAATATAAACATGGAGAGATTTAGATTTGGTTATAAGAGGATTAGAAATATTTTTAAATCTGTCTTTGTCTTTGCTCTTATAAATTCTGTCTTTATTCAGTTTATCATGTTATAATGAGCCGTAGTCTAGACAAGTACTGATATGAATTTAGTAATATTAAAAAATCAATCAACCCACAAGTACCAGCTTAGTTTTAAAGCTCTATAATTATGCTACCGTTATCTAACTCAACGCTGCATTATATCGATCTGTGTCGATTATGCAAAACAAACATTTTAGCTTTCTTTGATGAATAGAAACCATTATCTTATCAAATGTGCATCAGCAGCATAAGTTGCATTTAATTCGTTTTTAAACACTTTACCTGACACTTGTATCACCAATTTGTAACCAATGCCCATCGAGTTTGCTACCCAAAGCCGTATTTTTGTTACATCTTTTACAGTGTTCAATAAATTCTTTGAAATAGCCCAAGTTGAACTCAACCTTTCAACCTTTTCATAGCCTCTAAAGTTACAACGGCGTCACATTACTGTAATGTGGTCGTTTTGACCATTAAGGTCGTTCGACAGTCTTGGGGGATAATAGTGATATCCTTCAAAGATATTCGCGATGTGCTTGCGAAGAAATATTGTGGGTATATGAAATATGCCCTTATTGTACTACGCTATAAAGTTCCAAGGCTCCTTAAACAGTTTAAAAGTGCCCTTTTTATGTGGAAGCTAGTCTTTTTGACGAGTTGCTTTTAAAAGGATTAGTCTGCTGAAGCAGCAAAGAAGAATTATTAAGGTTTATGATTTCTTAGGTAACAGCAATTCTAGATTTTAGCTGTTTCAATTTATTTTTATATAAGTACATAGATTTGATTCAGAACCTATCTAAGCACGTTATATTTATACTTAGATATTATGATGCACATTTTTGGTAAACGCATCTTCTACGCGTATTTACGCGTTTATTTAGATAAGTTAAGTTGCTTGCCTTTTAAAATTATAGTATTACAGCGTACCTTGAAAACCTCTTCGAGAAATCACAGTCGGATCCGTTTATTGTCAACAAAACCTTACAACCCGTACAAGTACATACCAGTAACTGAACAAGTGCATATGAGTTTTAGTGAGGGATCATTCAGACCATGATTCTGAGTTAAAATTTCAGTGTATTTTTTTAATTATTTTCAGTTCCATACTTTTGCGACGGAAAATTCTACTTGATATCAATTCAGAATAATGGTCTGCATCATCCTTTAAAGTTTTCGTTACGATGTCGTTTACACCCTGTATACTCACTGTTAGGCTTGAGAACAATTTCCAGGGTGTCACTCCCATACTCGTTGGAGACATTGCATTTGTACGTCCCGAAGTGCTTCGACTGGCTCTCCCTTATAATTAGTGTTGAGTTAATTACGCCTCCCAACTGAACATCTTCGAGGAACGCGTAGTCCTGTACAAACAATGAAATTGTATTACGATGTTTAAATTTCATAAGGGAATTCAAATAAGTGAGGAAGATTATTTTGTTTGTGAGATGGGTTGCGTTTCTTGTTGTCATCTAGTTATGAATTTTGTTAACAACGATCTGGAGGTCTTGGTTCGATTCCCGATGGGGACATTATCGAAATCACTATGTGCGAGTATCCTTTGTTTCGTAAGGACTTTCCACGCTTGAAGAAACTGATTGTCAGACAAAGTAAGATGATTCTTTGCTTCCAACCCGCAGTGGAGAAGCGTGGTGGAGTACGCTCCATACCCCCTCCGGTTGATTGAGAGGAAGCCTGTGCGTAGCAACGGGACGTATATAGGCTGAGTATGTTATATTATGTTTATTTTACCCACAGATTTAATATCACATCTGTGATTTTACCAAAACACAGTGTATCCTGATTTTACCGTGTGCCTACCCTATAACCATCCGAACGGTTCTATATAAATCAACTAAGTCCCTAAATCATGGGTAAACACACATTTTGCATTACACACAAGATTTATATTCCGACCACTGTTATTTATTATTGCAACTTTTTTGGAGGTGAATAATGTATCTTAGTAACGCCATATTAGATTTAGCTGTGATACTTTCCGAGTGGTATTATTATGAAAAGTGACATATGAGTGTAAGGGGAAATGAGTAATTTTGAGTAATCATGCAATCGGTCTTGGTTGAAGAGTTTCCCACCGTGGTATGCAGAGACTATGGAAATCCCTTTGCTTCGATCCTGACACACTTCTCTTGCATCCTCCACATTTTTTTATTGTTCACACACGCAAGCCTGTTCATGTAGATCGTACTAAACCTTTTCTTAGGACATCACCATATTCATTTATTTATTGCAAAGTCCGCCTATAAGGGCTCAGCAATATAAGAGGTGACAGCAGCTTCATTCTAACAATATTTATTATTAAGTGACATAGAAAATTATGAATTAAACAAATTAAAGGTAACAAAATTAATTTGGCCAATGACCGTGAGGATTTTTTTAAATTTAAATTTAACATTAGGATACTTAAATATATGCTTTATAATATTACGATGTGGCATACAAGCTAACAAGCAATTTATCTTTAACCTGAACTACTATTAATAAAATATTATTATTTCCTTAAGAGTTTGTCCTATCGTCTTAGTTTAATTTAAGGGGAAGACACTTTCTTCACGTGTTCTTTTATACACATCACTGTCATTGATTTATATTGTTCCATCTATTTCACAACACTAATTCAAACAGTTTTGTTTTTTTTCATCATCTCACCAAAACTTTATGTCTGTAAAGCATTGTATAATGTGTCTAAATAAGCGTTTGCAGTTAACAACTTCTTTAGACCCCGAGTTAGGTTATTACAAGCAAAGCTGTTGGTTTCGGCTGCTACTCACTGATGTAAGCAAGGTCACGAGTACAAACTAATATGTAAGAATACACTTTGAAATCAAAATGTAAATGTCAAATATGATAGTGCGACAGGGTTTTTAAGTGGGTACATGATATTGCTCATAACTAGTCGTTACATGAGCCGTGCGGTCTTTGGCGGCTGAATAATATGACCTTGACATCTGAATTGTTGAGGTTGGTCATTCACCTCACAATCCTCACAATCGAAGGACGTTTAAAGTCTGTTAATGTTTTATGCTCACCTGATCATGCAGACTGTCAATGTCCCGGCCATCAAAGGTCCACAATATGCTGTCAATCCTGGGTACAGCGAAAGCAGCACACTCTATGTTAACCGTGTCGCCTTGGGACCCAAACTGGGTGTGGTTTGATAGAATTTTTGGAGGACCTGCGAGCAAACATGTTCAATTAATTTCACTTCTAGGGCTTTATCTTTGAATCGCTCGCTTTCAACTCACGTTCGAAAATATAGGGTGTTAGTGACATCGTAACAAAAATGTGAAATGTGGGTGATTGAGACCTTAATTCTGAGTTGATATCAAGTGGAATTTTCCATCGCAAAACTATAATTCCACTTCATATATCTCAGAATCATGATCTGTATCATCTTCCTTAGTATTCATTACGATGTCTCTAACACCCTGTATATTACACAGCTCACGAGTTTATCCCACTAAGGCAGTTTTAAACTAGTCAAATCAGTTTCATTTTACTAAACGTCAACACTCAAAATTAGCATGGAATTCGTATGAAAAAGCAACCTGTGTCGTCATAGAAAAACGTGACGAAATGTCGCACTTATTATTACCTACATTTTTCTTTATTGAAATTCATAAATGAGTTAAATAGAAAAACTAAAACGTTGTTTGTCACCTTTACATCTGTTGTAACGAAGCATTTCGGACCAACGAGCCTTGTAGCGACATCTAGTGGTTTCTGACGATATAACGTTGTTTTTATTTTTACCCGCAGGACATCACAGATGGCGCTGCAGGGTTATCGATGGGCCCGATCTTTTCGATAATTTATTTTTATTCAAAATTAAGTTTTTAAAGTTATCTGCAACATTTATTAAAATTATATTATATTTTATTTAGGTTTTGGATCAAACAAGTCGATCGATTATTGTCGTTGATTCGGCGAATTTATGGTTTGATAGATTTCTATTTTGGCAACATTGATTGTTGGTTCGTGTGTCAGACTGACAGCTGGCTGAGCTGAGAGACAGGTTTTGGAAAGTGGGGACGTCGCGAGAGCGCCGGAGACTCCATTGCCGAAACCCGAATGTGGGCAAATTAAAGCCACAATGTATCGGCGGCATCAAGAGCCGATGTCTTGATTAATAGAAATAGCTTAACCGAGATGGTAAGTCCTTGCAATTCTTCGTGCATATTTTTGCACCAACTTGGTGATAACCTCGAGGTCCTTTGTTTTTCAGCAACATCACTGAAATCCCATCGCCTAAGGTCCAGTGGGTGGGATTAGGTTTCATCCGAGCGATGCCCAACTATCCCGGATGAACCTGTAAGTTATTTTTCTTTGTTTTGCACTCGTGAGTTGCCTTGCCACGCTGTCAGCTGAACCACATGCTAATCATTGCCATTCCTTGTTGCAGATGGGGTTTATAATTGTCTAAAGTTTTAACGTTTTTGCAAGTTTTTAACGTCTAACGTTTTGCTAGTTTAATGTAAGAAGAAGTTTATGATTGGATCAGATGATTTCAACAATGTTTTGTGAATGAAGATTCCTACTGTTTTTCTTCTGCGTTTGCAAGTTATTTCAAGCTTCATTACGGCGGAGCTTGCTTTGGTTGTTTGCACGTCGAAGCTTTTCTTTGTGCGGCGCGCATGTGGATATGCCGCGCCTCCCCTTTTGCCAACACTCCGGATAAGGCCCGGTGAAGGTCTGCGAGGTTGACCGGTGGACGTGCAGCCCGCCAGCTGCGTAACAGTTGGCCCGCTGCGCCGCCATCGTCCAGCACGCCCTGGCCTGAGCCGGCCTCAACGCATCACCTGTACGGTATTCCGGAACGCCTCAGGTAGGCCTGATAGTCGGAGGTCCTCGAGTAAGTGAGGTGCCTACAGGAGGACGGAAAGATATTTTAAAACCTAGTGCTATCTTATGGTCATGTCACAGAGTGATACTTTACCTAACGGCCCACTAGTTTTCATTGAATTCCATTCTCTAAGTAAAAAGATCCGTTTCAGTGGCGCCCTTCTTGGTGAAATTGTTGCTCTGTACAACCATTTTAGTATATAAGTGGTGTTGGCATAAACTTTAAAATAAAATTTAGTGAAAACAGTGTATTTTTTTTTATTATTAAAAGTGATGGGATTTTGTGTGAATTGTTTGTGTTAATGTTTGCATCTTAGGTTAAGTTGTGTGTGTCTTAGTATAAGTAAAGTTATAGGCCTCCTATTAGAGACCTAACTTAATTACTTATTTTGTTTTTTATGTACAATAAGTTTAAACCCAATTTTATGGCCTAAATGGTCTAGGGCTATTGACATTTTTACAACTACATTTGTGTTTTCTCTTTTAAACCTTTATATAAACTACAGGTTAAAACCAAACTTTGAACAATTTTTGATGCTTACTAGCAAATTGTTTATCACAATTGAGTTTTTTTTTTTTGCTAAACATTTGGACTACCTAAAAATAATTAAAAAACAAACAATTTCATTTTAAAAAAACAATTATATATTACCTTCTAGTACTAATTTTATAACATTTACAACAGGACATTGAGTAGAAATTGATATTTTGTTTCTTCTTTGCTTCATCATCATATTATTGACAGTTGTGCCGCTGCTTGGCAAATATTTTGCTTATTTGTTTATTGAAATATTTATAAATCTGTCTTGCAATTAAAACCTTATTCAGTAGTAAACTTACTTTACCATCTTTGCACATTGAATTATTATGTTATATTACAACTTAAAAATAAACATTTACATCATAGAAAACATAACCTTCAACAAACAAAATTAATTAAAAAACAGTTGTTTCTTTTATTGTTTTGAAAATTATTTACAGGAATAAACTAAGAATTGATGTTGTGTGATAATTACAGTTATTTGGTTTATATTATATGAAAATTTAGTACATATTTTAGAAAATAAGTTTTGGAGGCAGACTGGTACATTTTGAGACATAAATTTACTTCAGTTAACTTCAGAACTCTTTTCAAACTTGAAATTATAACTCTTAAACACAACCATGGATATCCAAACTGTTTATTTACATTCACTACTCCGTGATGAGTTAGTTTATGAAGTGAGTATTCGTGCTGAAGCACCAGCTGATACTGTTCTCAAATTGAAGAAACAGCTTAGGGAGTTGATCACTGGTTTCTCTCCGGATGAAATAATGGACGATGAACGAAAGCCACAGGCTGAATTCCCAATCATCACCGAAAAGCTGAAGGAGCTGCAGGCAAAACTTGATTTAGCAGTGAAGTCTAGGGACCGTCATCACCTTATGCGTGCTAGGGCTTTGTATAATCATCTTCATCACCGTCTTGAGCGTGTAGTATGCACGGAGTCTGTCGATAGGGACATAAAATTGAAGCTGAATAAAAATCTTATAGCTTTCAGTCACTCATTGGAAAAATTGTTGACAACAAAAAACGTCATCGACCCGGAAGGGGAAAACCGGCTAAAAGGGACAGATGGTTCAGCGATTAATTTGATGAAGTGGAACATTAAGTTCGACGGCCGTACGAGTCCACATACGTTCTTGCAGTCGATAAGTGAACGCGCCTCAGCGTTCGGAATTAGTGACAATGTACTTTTCAGGTCCGCCTTTTGTTTCTTTTCCGACCAAGGTCTTCTATGGTACAGAGGTGTTAAGGAGCAGGTTTCGTCTTGGCAGGAATTGAGTGAGCTTTTAGTCCAAGAATTCGCACCCGTTGATTTTGATTATCGTTTGCTAGGGGAGATTAGGGCTCGCACCCAAGGACAGGATGAACCAACACACATCTATTTTGCAGTTATGAACTGTATGTTTTCACAATTGAAACGACCTCTTTCGGATAATGACAAATTGGAAATTTTAATACATAATATTAGACCCGTATTTAGTGAGCAGTTAGTATTGCACGACATAGCTACGATAGCTGAACTTAAGGGAAAATGCCGGAAAATAGAATCTGCGCGACAAATGACCCAGCTGTTTGTCGAACCACCTAAGCAGTCTAGTTTGAACAATGATTTCGTTTATAAAGGCAAAACAAAACCTATTATGCCAGTCAGCGAATCCGCCGAAGTTAGGGAAATTGAACAGGTCTCGGCAGTTCAGCCACCAATTCAGGCTCAAACTTTTAGACAACCGCCAAGTAATAAAAAGCCTAGTAGTTATCCTAATACAAAATCTGCGACTAACAACTCTATATTTTGTAAAAGATGCAAGGTGTCTACTCACTCAACTGCAAGGTGTAGGGACAAGACAGTTAAATGTTTTAAATGCGGTCATTTAGGGTTTACGGTGAGGTCGTGCCCTAAATGTAACAACCCAAAAAACTAGGTTGCTCGGACAATAACGCCGACCCTCCATCGAAGGTCGAAGATGGGGACTGGAGACGTTGGTTACAGGTAGTAACTAATTATTTTAAGCTGAACAACGTAGCTTCCGTTTTGTTCGAGCCCAATGATGATGACGTTCGACCATATTTAAAACTTAATGTCCTGGATTTGACAATTTTTGGATTACTGGACTCAGGTGCAGCAATTTCAATTTTAGGAAATGGAGCACATGCATATTTTGAATCTTTAGGTTTTACAGTGCAATCAGGGAAAGAAACTAATGTTACTGTTGCGGATGGTTCCCAGTGTACATCAATAGGATTTTTAATGTTGCCCATTACATTTAATGGTGTAACCAAAATTTTGAAATTTTATATAATACCCAGTATAAAACTAAATGTTATTTTAGGCGTGGACTTTTGGCGGGCATACAATTTAATGCCAGAAATATTTGAAAGTGTTTCTTACATGAGAGGTCCACAAAAGTTTTTGGAAATGCCAGTCAACTCTATACAAGCTTATGACAGTCTTCCCAATGAACACAAAGAGTTAGCGGAGCTAATGATATCGAAATTTCATGACATTTCTTTTGAGCGCAAGGGTTTAGGTAGGACGCATCTTACTCAGCATGTCATCGACACTGGGGTTGCACCACCGGTCAAGTGTAGACCTTATCCCATGTCACCGGAAAAGCAGAAGGAACTACATAAGGAGTTGGACAGGATGCTGGCGCTGGACGTCGTCGCTCCGAGCGAGAGTCCATGGAACAATCCAGTCCTTATGGTTCCTAAAGCTGACGGTACATGGCGATTTTGTCTGGACTGCCGGAGGCTCAACTCTGTGACGAAAGGCGATGCTTATGCCATTCCCTACATACCCCAGATATTGGATAGCCTCAAGAATGCCAAATACATCAGTTCAGTGGATTTTAAATCGAGCTTTTGGCAAATTCCACTCGACCCTAGCTCACAGGAGAAGACGAGTTTTACAGTGCCTGGTAGGGGGTTGTTTAAATTTAAAGTTATGCCTTTCGGCCTATGCGGAGCTCCTGCTCGCCAACAACGGCTCATGGACATGTTGTTTGGACATCCTTTCTGCAGTGACGTAACTAAAGGCATGATATTCGTGTACATCGACGATATTATAGTAGTTGCTGAAGATCTGGAAACACACATACTTCTGTTAAAAAGACTTCACGATAGGATACACAGCGCCAATTTAACTATAAATTTTGAGAAGAGCAAATTCTTCCGTAGCTCTTTAAAATATCTGGGTTATGTAGTGGATGAGTTTGGACTTAGGACGGATCCTGATAAGGTTCGTGCTGTTCTGGAGTTCCCGGTACCCAAAAGTTCGAAGGAACTAAAAACCTTTTTAGGTGTTTGTTCATGGTACCGTAGGTTTATCAGAAATTTCTCCACCATTGCGGCACCCTTACACGCTCTTACCAGCTCAAAAACGAAATTCATTTGGAACCAAGACGCAGAAAACGCTTTTGTCACTTTAAAAAACACTTTAGTTTCAGCTCCAATTTTAGCCTGCCCTGATTTTAGTAAACCATTTTCAGTTCACTGCGATGCATCGAATTTTGGCGTAGGAGGTGTGTTAGTGCAGAACATTGATGGCCACGACCGCCCTATCGCTTATATCAGCAGATCCCTCAATAAAAACGAACGGAATTATAGTGCTACCGAAAGAGAGGCGTTAGCAGTTGTGTACGCGGTAGAGAAGTTTGAACCATACTTGGGTACTAGACCATTCACCGTCGTAACAGATCACGCTTCGCTAAGGTGGTTCATGAATTTGGAGAATCCTACGGGACGCTTAGCTCGTTGGGGTTGTAGGTTATCCCAATTTAATTTTACAATCGAGCATAGGAAAGGGAAGGATAATGTCGTCCCTGATGCCCTCTCACGATTGTTGCATGTGGATGCCATCGATGCTCCAAATGCAGGAACCGGTGATGAGTGGTATGATAAGGTTTACTCTGGTTGTACGGCTTATCCTAAAAATTATCCCAATTATCGCGTCGAAAATGGTACTCTCCTACGATACAGCAAGGGTAAGTATGCCTTGACTCAGGAGTTTGATTGGAAGATTGTTGTGCCAAAGTCAAACCGTCTGCAGGTCATGTCCGAAAACCACGAACCACCGACCTCGGCACACCTCGGAGTGTTTAAAACGCACCGTAGGTTGTGTTTGAGGTATTTCTGGCCAGGAATGTACCGCGACGTGCTTGCTTTTGTCAACAAATGTAGTATTTGTTCCGCTTATAAGCACAGGACCAAACTTACTCCTGGGATCATGGGTCAGCCAAAGCAGTGCTATAGGCCATTTCAAGCTGTATCCGTGGATTTGGTAGGACCTCTTCCACGATCACGTTCGGGTTACATGCACCTTTTAGTAGTAACATGCTGTTTTTCAAAGTACACCATGTTATTTCCACTTCGTCGAGCGACTAGTGCTGCAGTAGCTAAAAACTTTGAGAATTATGTGCTTCTAGCTCACGGGATTCCTGAAACCGTAATTACCGACAATGGGGTTCAATTCACGGGATCAGAATTCAGTGGCCTTCTCAAGAAGTACAATATTCCACGAGTTCACTACGGGCCTAGGTACACGCCACAGATTAACATGGTGGAAAGGTACAACAAAACAGTCATGACAGCTGTTTCGTCTTATGTAGCTGACGATCATAGGACATGGGATCTAAATTTATTTAAGGTGCAGTTTGCATTAAATAGTGCGGTGAACGAAACCACTGGTTTCAGCCCATTCTTTTTAGTTCATGGCCGGGAACCAATTATTAACGGTTCTTTTTATAAAAATGACGATAGGGAATATGAGGTCTCTATGCCAAGAGACGAGTATGCGGGTGAATTTGGGGTCCTTCAGGATATTTTTCAAAAGGTTCGGGAAAATATAGAGAAGGCTCATACGACGAACGCGAAGTACTACAACCTGCGACGCCGTAACGTCATTACTTTGCGCGAAGGTCAAGTAGTGTGGCGGAAAACGTACGTACAGAGTGACGCCGCTAATTTTAAAGCCTCGAAACTTGCCCCAAAATACGAGCAGTGCGTGATTAAAAAGGTCTCATCACCCTTAGTATACGATTTGGTCTCATTTAGTGGCAAGAACTTAGGTTCTTGGCATATAAAAGATTTAAAAGTGTAAATTCCAAATTGCCCCGTGTTCCCCTAGTCATAATTTTTTTTAAACAGTTTTAACCGGCTTGGATCATTATTTTGGCTCAATTTAAATTCATGTTTATGAAGAAAGTTAGTACCTAATTTTCTTTTCATAGGTTTCAAAACATTTTATTAAAAATTAAAAACTTTGGTGTTTACTTGTGTCGCTAGTAAGGACCTAGTAGGTGACAACCTATTTATGACTGTCACGTTTTTCTTTATGTAGTCTTTTGTTTTTTTAATAACACTAGATTTACTTATAAATGTTTTATGTATATGTTTTATGTTTTTTTTTTTAGTGTGTTTATGGTGCGCTGATAAGGCCCATACACACTAGCGTCTGCAACGCAGCGTTTTTATGAACGCCTAACTTAGCGTTTATTTTGTTTGAAAAGGCGATTATAGCCAACTATTTAATATAGTTTATTTTTTCATGTTGCTCGTGTCAACATTTTTTAGGCATTACGTTAGCCATTTATTATAAATTAATTTTAAATTAGAAACCACATAAGGTTACTTTTTTTTCTTTTCGACGGAGCGGGTAGTGACTCCTTAAATAAGCCACTAACACCTGTTGTTTTGTTTTTTGTCTTTGTCTTTAGAATTGGGATTCGAGTGACACTAAGAGAGTCGTCAGCTCAACAGGGGTATGAATGTGGGTAACATCCAGTGAAATGGATACTGGGTGCTACTATACGAAAGAAGTGAAAGGTGATTAGCGAAAGGCGAAGAATAACAGGTCGGGGTAATTGTTGTGCTTAGGGTTGTGCTGTGTAGATGTTGTTTGTGCTTCGTTACGTTTTTTTTATAGATTGTTTAGTTATCTGTCTTTTGTGGCAGAATCTTTATTTTTTTTTTTGATAATTCTTTAAATTTAGACTGGTTGTGCGCTCCAGGCTCTATGGCTGAGGGCAGCCGTGTTTCTCACCCAGTTCGAAACCTCTCGTGGGTAGGGGGGTATTGTAACGAAGCATTTCGGACCAACGAGCCTTGTAGCGACATCTAGTGGTTTCTGACGATATAACGTTGTTTTTATTTTTACCCGCAGGACATCACAGATGGCGCTGCAGGGTTATCGATGGGCCCGATCTTTTCGATAATTTATTTTTATTCAAAATTAAGTTTTTAAAGTTATCTGCAACATTTATTAAAATTATATTATATTTTATTTAGGTTTTGGATCAAACAAGTCGATCGATTATTGTCGTTGATTCGGCGAATTTATGGTTTGATAGATTTCTATTTTGGCAACATTGATTGTTGGTTCGTGTGTCAGACTGACAGCTGGCTGAGCTGAGAGACAGGTTTTGGAAAGTGGGGACGTCGCGAGAGCGCCGGAGACTCCATTGCCGAAACCCGAATGTGGGCAAATTAAAGCCACAATGTATCGGCGGCATCAAGAGCCGATGTCTTGATTAATAGAAATAGCTTAACCGAGATGGTAAGTCCTTGCAATTCTTCGTGCATATTTTTGCACCAACTTGGTGATAACCTCGAGGTCCTTTGTTTTTCAGCAACATCACTGAAATCCCATCGCCTAAGGTCCAGTGGGTGGGATTAGGTTTCATCCGAGCGATGCCCAACTATCCCGGATGAACCTGTAAGTTATTTTTCTTTGTTTTGCACTCGTGAGTTGCCTTGCCACGCTGTCAGCTGAACCACATGCTAATCATTGCCATTCCTTGTTGCAGATGGGGTTTATAATTGTCTAAAGTTTTAACGTTTTTGCAAGTTTTTAACGTCTAACGTTTTGCTAGTTTAATGTAAGAAGAAGTTTATGATTGGATCAGATGATTTCAACAATGTTTTGTGAATGAAGATTCCTACTGTTTTTCTTCTGCGTTTGCAAGTTATTTCAAGCTTCATTACGGCGGAGCTTGCTTTGGTTGTTTGCACGTCGAAGCTTTTCTTTGTGCGGCGCGCATGTGGATATGCCGCGCCTCCCCTTTTGCCAACACTCCGGATAAGGCCCGGTGAAGGTCTGCGAGGTTGACCGGTGGACGTGCAGCCCGCCAGCTGCGTAACAGTTGGCCCGCTGCGCCGCCATCGTCCAGCACGCCCTGGCCTGAGCCGACCTCAACGCATCACCTGTACGGTATTCCGGAACGCCTCAGGTAGGCCTGATAGTCGGAGGTCCTCGAGTAAGTGAGGTGCCTACAGGTGTACGGACAGTGTTTTTTAAACAGTGATATCCCATGGTTGTATCGGAGTGACAATTAACCTGACGGACCAAAGCGCGACCTGTCTCCCTCCATAGGGTTTTTACCTACCTATGGTTAAATAAATTTGTATATTTAAAATTATACATTGGACAAATTCAAAGGGAGTTTTCTTTGTCTCATGCTCACCGGTCTTTAACATCTAGCTGTGCCCTTCAGGTAAACACCACTTTAATAAATTTCTGAAACATATGTGTATTTTTATAACACCTTTTTCTATTCCACCTACCGTTCCTTATAAGGTAGCAAAAGATACTCCGTTTCACTGTCTTTATTTAGTAATCAGAATTTCATAATTTATCTTTCACCTAGGAAACTGCCCAATTGAGGTAGTCAGAAGAACAACCATCGCAAGATGAACTAAGTAGGTACTCACAACTCACCGCACCTCACCGAGCTGTTTGTACATAGGTCGTTAATGTTTATTTGTATCATTATTAGTTGAAGATATAACTTATAATAGTATAAAACAAAGTCGGAAATAAAGATATATTAAGGAAGGAAAACACCGTGAGGAAGCCCACATTCCTGAGAAATGTATTTTCGGAGGAATGTGACCTAACCTGTATTGGGCTGGATTTCCCTTTGCGGGTTGGAAGGTCAGACAGGCAGTCGCTTCTGTAAAAAACCGAACCTATCAAATCTTCAGGTTAGGTAAGCGGACTCTGTCAAAAACGGGATAATGCTAAGGAGATGATGAACTTTGATAATTTAGGTACGTAACTCCTAAAAGGCTTTTTTTTTAATTTTACTTCTGCGTAAATATATTGCGGTTTTAAGTCTATAATATAAAAGACCTTGAGTAAAGTATATTTAGGACCTAAATATGTCGTCTATTTAACTTTGAAAGAAAACAAAAAACCTATTCACTACGACATTTTTACAAGCAAAATGTTGCTATGTCATTCGCCACGTGTTATAACCTACGTTGTACAGCTAAAGCCTCAAGTATGATGAATATGCGGACGCGGTAGCGGACGCGGTAGCGGGCGCGATTATTACCTCTGGGTTAAAATGGTCACATCGAAGCAATTCATCTAAAAAAGCAATATTGCTGTTGAACATTGTGTTTGCATTACGCACTTACTTTTATATGCGCAAATGTCAAATTGCAATATTGATTTTTTAAATGAATTGCTTGGATGTGGCCATTTTAACCCCCCTGCTATGCCAAAAAACGCCACTATTTTTTAGTATAGTTGGAATTCATCACGTCCGCTCCCGCTTCCGCGCATTTACTGTGCACACACGTAAGGAAAGAAGGCCGAAAAATTCTTTTCATTTTTAATGAAAGAAAAATGTTTCCCGTACCTTTTGTATTGCCACAACTGAATTGCTTTTATATACAACGTCATATAAGTAAAATTGTAAGGAAATTTGCTTAATGATACGAAAAGTATCTTTATAGAAATAAGTGGAAACGTGTTATTTTGAATTTTTTGGTATAATGTGGATTTCATTTTGCAATTTTTGTAATTGTGACTGAGCTCGTAATGCCTATTCGGATTAGCAGAGTAACAAATCGTCAGAAAACAAGTACCAAAGACAATTGGTAGGAACTGTAGATATCTCAGGGGACATTAAATACTTGGCTGGAATAAAATATAGCGTTTACCTATTACCCAGTAAATAAATATACAGTACATACAAGTGGTCAGTAAGGACGAGAATCACGGATCTATCATCTCCATAATCTTGTTTCAGCTAAGGACGAAACCATGCATCTCTAACGTTCATTAGACCCCAAGCTGTAAACCTATTATAAAAAATATTCTACAGACAGCTAGTAAATCTCTACTAATATTATAAATGCGAAAGTAACTGTCTGTCTATTTGTAATGTTTCAGGGCAAAACTATTAAACCGATTTCGGTACAGATATATACTAGACTTTGGGAAATAACACAGAAAAGTGTGCAAGTATATTGTTAAGGGATGTAATCGTGATGGAATATATACACCGCGCGCGATAACCGAAATCCACCCAAACGGAGTTAGATTACAGAGAAATAGAATGTGGTGTTGAAGGAGGATAGAAATAATAAGATGAAATGGAAGGGATACTAATGAGGAAGTGCTAGTAAGAGTAGGAGAAAGAAGGAGATAAGTTATTGAGAATAGAAGAGGCAAGATGATTGGACACTTTATGAGACACGACGAATTTATTAAAAAAGAATATTAAAAATATCATAGAAGGGAAGCTACAAGGAAAGAGAGGACAGGGAAGACCGAGATGGCGAAGAAGATAACATGGAACAGATTAAACAGAACATCGTGTCTTATAAGGAATAGAATAGAATAATAACTTGTTATTCTTTATGTGAGGTTAGTTTGATATAGGTTTTATTATCATCTTTAGATAATAAAACTTAGTGATGTTTGTGAGACGAACGAACTGAGGAGACTGGTACCGAGACAAACCGTATTGTGGTTTAACGGTATCAGTGGTGTACCTAATTATGTAATACATGATATAAATAAATTAAAAAAAAAAATAAAAATAGAAAGAATTGACTTGATAGACAAGAATGGAGAATGCTACACCGACAAGAGCATAGCTCTTAAATTAGTGATAACAGTAAAATGAACTAAATTTTACTGTTTGAATACTAACGCTTTCACTTTCTTGCCCTTGTAATGAATATTAGTATCTACCGCTATTAAAATAAAATAAAAAAATTGTTATGTCCATCGTAATCGACATAATTATTAACTGTATATATATAAACCTCCCTCCGGTTGATTGAGGGGAGGCCTGTGCCCAGCAGTGGGACGTATATAGGCAGTTTATGTTTTTTATGTTTTATATAAACCTATTTGGTTTAACAGAAAACTCGATGAGGTATTGGTATTTAGTGTATCTTGCGATAGATGTACGTTTGCTTACCCCAATTGGGATATAGTCGCTAGCTTATGTAATGTTGCTGTTGTGGTTATTTGTTTGATAAGTTATTTATTTAGGACGTTATGTATCTGCACTAGATAAACAAGTATTAGTGGTCCATTGTCAAAGAAAGGTTGGGAACCAGTGGGCTAGAGTATGTGGGTGCTTCAGTAGAGAGCCGCGATTCAGCTTTGATTGGCAGAGGGACCAGAAGTGGTTCTTTGCGAAAACATACTGTTTTCCTCGAAAGTTATTTTTGTAGATACAATAATAAACATCGAACCATTGGATTCCGAAGATACAGGCTTACCCTAGATTCGGAACCTGTGCTCAAAAGTGTCATTATTCTTTGTTCACCTATTCATCATCTTCCTAGCGTTATCCCGTTTTCACAGGGTCCCTAGCGTAACTTGAAGATTTGACAGGTCCGGTTTTTCACAAAAGCAAACTGCCAGTGTTACTTCCCGGGAAGAGTAAGCCAGCCACATACAGGTTAGGTCACATAACTCCGCAACACATTTGGTTTTGTTGTGAGTTTCTTCATGTGGTTTTTCTTCACCGCTGAGCACGTGAATACATTATTCAAACATAAATTCGAAAATTATTACTTGAGGCGCGTGTTTGGATTCAGAGTGAGAGTCAAGCATTCTTTCAACTGGACTACCAGGGTTTTCTGTGTTATTCCATTGTTTTGTTCATCGTATTTTCTTAAAGAAAAAAAAAAACATACATCATCTCCCTAGCTTTTTGTTTTTCACAGGGTCCGCTTACTTAACTTGAAGATTTGACAGGGCCGATTTTTACAGAAACGACTGTCTGTTTAACCTTCCAACCCGCGAAGGGAAAACCAGCCCAATACAGGTCAGGTTACACCTCCGAAAGTGCATTTCTCGAGAATGTGGGTAAAGAAAAAACATACATTTTTCTTTTTTCTTTTCATATTTAAAGAAATGGTGACTCACCTTCCCTGGCGTTATGTTTTACAAAGTGTATGCTCACCTTTGATAAATAACGATGCTTCAGCCTCTATCTCCGGGTAGCCTTCTATACTGGCTTTACAAAGATATCGCCCTGCTGTATGTGTATCCAGCGTCAACGTTAGATTCGGAGTTCTGCCCACCCTCTGTGAACGAAAGCACATTGTTAATAAACTAGCGACCCGCTCCGGCTTCGCTCGGGTGCAATGCTGAGGAAAAAATGAAATTATTTACGACATCACATTACAAACAGTATTTTTCCACTATTTAATGGATGTTATTATACATACAAACCTTCCTCTTGAATCTCTCTATCTAATAAAAAAACCGCATCAAAATCCGTTGCGTAGTCTTAAAGATTTAAGCGTACATAGGGATATAGGTAGGGTGTAGTGATGAGAACTCTAAACCGGCGAGCAAGCACGAAGATTAATGATGTATATGCTAATATATAATATCTTTCTTTCTTTCTTTCTTTCTCTCTCTCTCTCTCTCTCTCTCTCTTTCTCTCTCTCTCTCTTTCTTTCTTTCTTTCTTTCTTTTAAATCTTTGTATTTTTGTATGTTTTGTTTTTGTGCAAAAAAGTACATTTGATGAGAGTAAAAGAATCACTTAGCATGACAGTCTCCAAACCTAAACGATCGTAATACGAAAAATATATAAAGCTAACTCATTGAAATCCCAGTACATGCACTTATGAGTTATTATTTCATCTTTAGTACACTTTTCACTAACAAAGTTGACTCGACCATTATAGACGGCGATACGGCTCACCACCTATGTTGGTCTAACAGAAAGCTCGGTGAGGTTTGGGTATTTAATTCCTCTTGCAATGGATGTACCTCTGACTACTCCAATTGGGATGTAGCCGTGAACTTAGTTTATACGTTGTCGTAATTACAGTTATCACTCATCGTGAGAATCGATAAAAAAATATTTTAATCATATTACTGACTTTAATAATGAATCAATATGTATAAAGTGTTACGAGCATAAAATATTCAAATAATAGGTACTTCTAAGTTTACTTTCAAGGAAATTGTCATACGTCAACGTTCTTGTACAAATATGATAAATTAGATAATACAAACTGGTATTTGCACGTCTAATAGCGAGAAGCGGAAAAAGTTGCCACAACATATACGCTGATTAAGAACATTTAGTACAGTCCGGGTACTTCCATTTTTTTTAAAAAAAGGGACACCAACAGCTTATGTAATAAAACATTAAATAAAATAAAAGTTCAGGAATTAGACTGTTAGATAAGCCAATTTATGCAGACAATTAAAAAAATATATATTAAAAAGAAGTAAAATGTATATAATGCTGGAGGACCTAGATATTTATAATTTATTTATTTATTTTATTTTATTTTATTTTATTTGGGGAGCTATATTGCCGAAGAGAACTGAAAAATAGGTCTAAATCAGACACTTAGTTTATTATGAGCATTCATTAAGTTACGCTTTCTTAAACTATTTTCAAATGGAAACGTTTTAGTGATAGCCCCTATTTACAAAAAATTAAAGCAGTGAAAGCTATCCGAGATGAACCTACCCGACAAAAAATACAAGAAAGCGTTTTTTTTTTTGAAACGTGGAACCGCGACTCGCTGACAGTAGGACGTGCTATTTGAACAGAAAATTTCTATAATTGAACCGATATTATTTGAAGTAGCCAAACCAACAGGAATCGCTCTTTTTACGTCACTACAAATGATAACATAGAATGAAATTGTTGACTGTTTATTTGTGACTTGAAAAAACTGATTATAAACTGGATTAAATATAACAAAAAAAAAAAAACAAATGTATGATGTACTTATTGTGAGAGTTCAATGATGATGTTGATTAAGTTTTTTTACATTTGTTTGCATAATAATGTAGTTCAATCAAAGTGAACTAAAACTTGGAATGAAGAAATGAAGAAACATCAGTACAATTATTACATTACATGCTCGACATGAGACACAAATCACACAAAACATTAACAAATATAATAATTATAATAAATTAATTCATTCCAAATAACCGTATCCAATAAATTAATACAATTGAAATTAAATTTCAAAATAAAAAAAAAATGAAAAACTAAAAATAATAATAATAATTATATAATAATAAGTTTTGTAATAAAATTGTTGGAATATAGCAAAAACATTTTTTTGAATACTTACAATAGTCTGATCTTCCTCATGATGGAGCCATCTGATCTCAGGAGGAGGATACCCCTCAACGTCACAACTGAGAGTCACTGAAGATCCCTTCTCTCCTTCAACATCTTTTGGGCGGTTTCGAAATGTTGGTGCATCTATGGAACAAATATTTGCTTTTAAGATCATTTATGTTGGATACAGAATTAAAATGGATATTTTATGCACATTTGCACTCCGACCTGAATAATCATAGACAAAGAGGAGGTAAGATGATTAGACATTTATTAAGACATACCTAACGATTTTTTTTTAAATATCATGTAATGGAAAATAGAAGTAAAAAGAAAGAGCAGACGTAAAACAAAGCAAAGAGAAGACGAACGTCGTGTCTTATAAAGAAGTCAAAGGATTGGGCTTTGATAGACAAGAATGACAATGCTAAACCGACAAGAGCGTGGCTCTTAAATTAATGATGGGATGATCGTATATTTATATATTATGTTATATTTGATAGTGTAAGAACTCGGTGAAAGTGCCCAACTTATATTATTCAATACCCTGTAAAGTTCGTCCGCTACCATTCTGCTGAAGTGGACATCTAGTTTTATCTACACAATGTACAACTTACAAGTGATCTCCAAAGTCTTAGCCTCTTCACTCTTGCCCACCTCGTTGTAAACTTCGCATCTTATCACAACTTCGCTATATTTTCTAGTCACATTGGGAATTCGCTGAAAATTAAATTCATATTTAGTATTATCAGTTTCACACACAGTTCTTCTACCTGACCTTCCCAATAACCGACCCTGGTTTCAGGGATACTATTGAGCTGCTAAAACCTCCTGGCTTGCATGTAACGACTATGTATTTAAGAAAATAGTAGCCGGGGCACACCCTGGACACTTCATACAAAAATCTCATTCTAACGCATAAGTGCGAGTGAGACGCAGTGTGCGTGCTTTATCCCTTACTCCATAGCAGCTTACGGCCAATTAAAACTAAAGTAAGACTTACAGGGGCGAGGTCAAGAACATCGATGCCATTAGACTCACTCCAGATCGTGGTTACCATGGTTACGCCCCACCAATTTGCAATTTGCTATTCGACTACACGATTCCAATTGACACGCGCGTGACCTTGACGCATCAGGCAGGATGGATTGGCAAATGTAATAACCGCTTAAAGAGGACCCAGAGGAAGTGAGGTAAATCTAGCTTGGCGTCGGATACGAAGTTACCGTTCTATACGTAGTACAATTTTTGTATTCTATGGCCGGGGTCGAAGACCATCAACGGCCTTGTGACCTTACACCCCGATCAATACGATCTCTACTTCTACTTTGACAATAACAAATGTAGGTAATTCACGATTTTGGCCAAATATTTGGAAGACATTAATACTTACAAGTTCAGTTTCATTCTCTCCGACCATAAGTTCATCGTTCATGTACCACTTGAAGGTGAGGTTAGATGGGTTGGCGTCAGCGACACATGCTACAACAAAATCACATTATTACGAACAACACAGTGAATTACACCCCTATTATAAGACGCTTCTCGAAACTTCTTCCACTTCACTTGGGCTCGGAGCATTTTGGTTCAAATCTAAAGACTCGTTTTTAAGGTACTTTTATCTTATTTTTTTTATTCTTTTAAAATCAGTAAATAAAAAATAACATGAAAGTCCGGAAAGCTTATTGAAAAGTTTATTACCAATAACGGCGTCTTCCCCTTCCGGTATTCTACCGTTGACTCCAGATTTTATGCGTAATTGCACTTTTGGCGCGTATTTTACCTGTGAAAAAATAATATTTTAGCATTAATAAATTATTGTTAGGTACTTTAGTAGGTGTCTCCCTATCCATCCGTAGGGAAGGCCCGTGCCCCAGCAGTGGGGACGTTAATGGGCTGGTGATGATGATGATGACTTAAGTAGGTATATTTTATGTCAGGTTATAATTTTAAAGAGAAGTGAGTATAAAGTATAACATTGGCTATCATGATTAATTTAAGAATTAGTATTCAAAACTACGGCCAAGAAGCCAAGTCAACTATAGGAACATATTGCCGATGTTTTCCATACGTAAACATAGTAAATAGCGTATTTTACAGCATACTCTAACACGCTGCTGTGGAGGTGTTTTTTACAGCTGATAGCCGCGACCAAGGGCTTAGCGTGCCCTCTGAAGCACGGAATCATAATTACTTTTTTTGGACAATCAGGTGATTCAAGCCTGCTATATCTTAGACAAACAAAAGACAGTCGCGTCAAGTGATTTCGACAATGTCCCCATCGCGAATCGAATGCGGAACTCCAGATAGACTAGGTACCTAAAATAAAATAAAAAATATATCTTTCGAATACATTTCCATGTATAATTTAAAACACATTTCGTGCGATTCACACATTGGAGGAATTTTACGTAGGATGTTGGGATTCATTTCGTTAAGTATTTGTTTTGTTACCGCATGGAAATCAAAAAGGAAAGACAGGAAGGGGAAGACCAAGAAGAGCTTACATGAAACAGATTAAACTGAACCCGAACGTCGTGTTTAATAAGGAAGACAAAATATTGAGAATGCTACACCAACAAGAGCGCGACGCTTAAATTTCTGCTGATGATGACTTTGTTATTACAATTCGTTTCGCATAAATAGAAATGTGGTGTTAAAGGAGGACGGAAAGAACAAGTTCAACAAAAAGGATAACTAATGAAGAACTGTTAGAAAGAGTAAAGGAAAAGAGACAAATATTGAAAGTTGCCGAGAACAGAAGAGGTAAGATGATTTGACACTTGTTAAAACACGACGAATTTTGTAAAATGATCATGTAATGGAAAATAGAAGGAAAAAGAAAGGGTATATATATAGAACAAATCAAAGGGAAAGCAAACGACGTGTCTTATAAAGAAGTCAAAGAATTGGGCCTTGATAGACAAGAATGACAATGCTAAACCGACAAGAGCGTGGCTCTTAAATTAATGATTCTATGATCGCATATTGTATAAATGATGGGTTGAGTATGTGTTTTATTCTTGCGTAAAATATTTCCTGTTTTATCCTTATAATAAATTTTACAAATGAAAAATGCATACACAACCAGTTCGTATATAAAGAAATTCATAATTATTATTACTTCGGCAGCGCAATATATCTATAAAAAACATAATAAATGTGAAAATAGTGTATAGGATCGTTTGAAAAAAATAGCGATCGGCGCATTGTTAATATCCGGAATAAAAATAAACTTGCGCTCATTTTTAAATGATTTGTCGCTGCCAGACTTAGGATTATTGTAGGTAGAGCAACACACAATACTTTAAATCTATCAGCACTGAGATACGCTATTCTACGCACGCCTGTTATGTAAGTTTATATATTAAAGGAAGTTCTCCAAAAAGAAATCAATCGCAAAAGTAAAGTTTCAATACATCTTCGAATATCCTTCCACATTTCGTACCAAGAATAATGAACACAATCCACTTGAAACAGGAAAATAAGGCTATACGTTTCAATAATAGAACGCTAAACAACATGCTCCATAAACAAAATTCATTGCCTCGTGCGAAACTAAAAAAAAAATCGCCATAAATAACGCGCAGCAGCTAGAACGGCTAAACCGTGAACTTTAGGAATAATATACGAGAGACAGTTTTTGGAGCTGCATTTTTAATAGCTAGGAATGACATGAACTATTGGCATAGAATACAGAATAATACTGCGTATAGAACGGTAACTCCGCCCCGCACCAATTCGTATCGGACGCCCAGCTAGATTTACCTCACCCCCTCTGGGTCTTATTTAAGAGGTTATTACATTAGTCAATCTATTCTCGGACTCAGAATCGTGTGAAGGAGACTCGGCGATCAGAATCGTGTAGTTTAATAGCAAATTCGTGGGCGTAACCATGGTAACCACGATCTTGAGCGAGTCTAATAGCGTCGATTTTCCCGATCTTGATGCTCGAGCCTGTGACCTTGACGGATCGAGCTGGGTGGATTGGATACTATAAAAAACGATTTAGTCCAAATAGCCGTAAGTGTAATATGGACCGCGCGCTGACTTGGTCTCACTCGCACTTATGCGGCGAAACGACACATGAGACCAATGTGATTTTTGTATGGAATGTCCGGGGTAACTATTCATGAACTGTGGCCTAGCTTTTGTTTGGCGGATGCGGAAACATCAATGTATCAATAGGTGGAATAAATCAAATTGGTTCTTTCAATTGGTGAATAGAATTTTCATTTGGTAAGTAGAAATAGGGGTTCATTTTGCCATTTTACAGCGTCATGGATGGCGGCGATAGAATTGAAAATCCTCATAGCCCTTGGCATATTTTTTTTTACTTTTGATGGGTTTGCTCTTGGCCCCAGACTTGCCCGAAGGCATTGACCTGGCCTAAGATGGAGTAAGTTAGCCCAGAAGGTGCTTATTCACTCTGGCCTTGAAAGCACCCGGGTTATATGCATTCGGAAATACAGAAGACGGCAAAGAATTCCACTCCCTACATAACATATCGTCATGACTGTATCCCCGAACAGGTAAACAGAGGTACACCTCTACACAGTGCAGCTCCTCTTCAGCTATGTTCAATTTCTATGTAATAGGGGGCTAGTCCATTGCCATCAACCGGGCAAAAATTCTGGAAACCACGCGATAGCAATTATCTACGATCGAAACATGAATTAACACAACAACTCACAACATGAATTTTACTTCTCTTGTCACTTTCATAATTATATTTAGTGTTGTGTTTATGTGCAATAAAGTGTTGTATTGTAACACACAAAGACTTTAGTGGTTTCAAGTCAGGATTCATACGTTCTCCGTACAAGGCTCTCACGGATTCCATAGCCATTGCTAGATTTTTGTTCATCATAGAATTACGGACCTAACCAAACCATTTCGTTTGCTCATGACTATGTCCATTCCGTTGCGATGCGAGGGCGCAAATTCATTCACACAGATCGGATTTCGTTTAAACATTTAAAATATATTTAATTAATTATCGTTCTGAGAATAATTAAGTTTACATATTCCAGTAATGTAAAATGGAATGCATTTCATTGGGTGTCAGTCGATATTTTCACGTTACCTTTAATAAAGCTTCAAGAATTCAGTGTAAAATTTATACCTCACATAATTTAATGTAATTCAAGACTTTTAAATTTAAATTCAAATGTGGAAAATACTGATAAATCATTGACTGAACCTAACATTCTACAACACGGATAATGATTACAGGTTCACGAAACATTCTAACTTCTATTTCCATCCCACACCATGCTTCTAACATAAAAATAACGACGCCTATAAGTTTTCAATATCCAAAAATAGGGCAATCAAAATTCATACTACTGTAACATTAACGAAAATGGTCGCTAAAGTATTACGTGTACGAATGGCAAGCATCTCAATATCAAAGTAATACCGTTGGCCATCTGATCATAAAAAGTAATTGGGTTCCCCGTAAAAAGGGTTCTTATTTTACGGGCACCGAAAAAATACATGATAAACAAACTGCCTTTTTCGTCATAACAACCGTTGACGGAGAGTTTGATGCCAACTGGAAGGGATAAGCTTTGTTTCTATGCTATACAGCCCTCGTGGCACAGTAAACGTGCCGTGCGCTGTGCGATAAAAATACGACGTTTATCCGCGAAGATAGAATTCGCTGCGTCTATTGATCGAAACCCTTGAAATAATTCTCTGTTGGGAATCTTCTTCTATCAAGTAGGTTGTAAGATGGATAATCAACCTCATGTCAGGGTTATTATGGAGTCGTCAAAACCCTCTGACATTGCTCATGTAACCAACGGCTTAACGTGCCGGGGACGTGTGGGAGCGAATAAAAAAAATATAACGCGCTCAGCTCAGCAAGATAAGGATATCTTTCTGGGCATGTCGTAAAAACAGACAAAGATATTGTTTCCTGTACAGGCCGATAGACTATATGGTCCATCATATTATTACCCTTCTTAGGTGATTAAGATAGTCGTTTTACGTCTGCCTGTGTGTCTGTCCACTGCAAGTTTATTTATTTAACCTTTTTTTGTACACAGAAAAGGAACATAAAGACAAGTTAATTACACACAAAATAGACAAACGATTCAGCTTGTCTCCAGTAGAAGACCGCTTTCAGCAGACCGGAAAAGGAATAAACTTAAATTAGAATAGGACAGATAGGCGTGTACGTTAAAATAAAAATAATGTTATTTGAGGACAATGATAATCTTTTTCTATCTATCTATCTACTCAGCCTGTATGCATAGGCCCAGCAACTGCTGGGCATAGGCCTCTTTCACGTCATCCTTTCCGGTCCTGTGCAATCTTTTTCTAGGTTAAGGTATTTTTTAAAATTCATTTAAATTCCCGAAAGGAGTGAAAACAAACCTTTGCAAACAAAGTTGAACAATTCTAAACATTCCTGTATAAATATACAATTTCAGTGAATACGGACCGAAAAAAACTCAAATAAATAAAGAGACCGTATCCAGTCAGTCACTCCCGTGATCGGAATAGTAATTTCCTTTTAACAGACTATAAGGACGACAATAATTTTTATAACAGCGCTCTGTCCATTGGATCTTCGTATTTATGTCAGTTTTTATGGCTATGTCCGTTCATATCGACTGTCATCTCTTTTATGTCCCGTGTATAACAAAGTATTGCTGCGTATTGCTTTCGGCTGGCTAGGATGTGTTTACGCAGCATAGATGAAGGGGCCAAAATGTTGATCACTTACATACCTATGTACATGTACACGAAATATAAGAAAGAGGATGGAAAGACCCTTACGGGAATTTTGTATGGGAACCGCTGTCGGTTCAATCCCGCTCTGGTTTACTACTTACTCCTGCAAACATGACTATGATAGTTCTAGCGCTTTTCAAATTCCATAGCCAGTTTACCAGCAATTTATATTATGTGATTGGTTGCAATTTTATCATTACTTTTCGTAAGATACCGTCTACAAAAGTTTTTTTTTTTCTTTTTTTTTTTTTTTAAATAGCCGATCATTTTTTAGATGGTTAGCTTTCCTGTGCTAATCAAATCAAAAGCAGTCTATTTCGGCTTTCTTAAGTAAGTATGAAATCTTTACGTGAACTCGCGGTCGCGCCGCCATTAAAATGTATACAGTTGTATAAACGCTACCTAACCTAGTGTCTCATTGGTAGCGCAACTAACAGGACTCCAGGTGTCAACAGTGAGACATGGCTCTTAGACGACAAATACGAAATGGATAATAAAAAATATCGCCTCAAAACTAGATTCAAATACACCTAAAACACCAGATACATTTTGAAGATAAAGAACTCAAGAAATACCTCACAGAAAACGTATAAAATTCCGCGAAAAAAGTAGGAAATGCCAAAGCAAATGCGTATAATAAAATCTGTCTGCTTGTTGTTATGAAAAACGATATTTTTATAGGAAAGAGCAAATTCAACAAAGGACCTGCAAGTTTACTGAAGGAACGGTGAACGATATCTCAAACAGATATGGGGGATTCCATATCAATATTTTATAAGACCCCATTGTGAGTTCCTTACCGATTGCCTTTTTCTGGATACGCAAGGATGTTTTGTGGAATTCCAATATGTACGTGTAGATTGACTGACGAAAAGGATGAACCTTCTGGGAGTATAAGATTACAAAACACGGGATATTTTTTTTTTTCAATATTCCTACAAAGCTAAAAGCATTCATCATGATTACTAAATCATGATGGGATCTGATTTTTTTGGGAATAAAGTCTTTAGCTCATGTTATTAATCCGAGGTGAGACAGCAGCTTTATAAAGCGCATGACCCATCAGCATTTAAGCATGTATCATTTCACCATTACTGGTGATGTATTGTATTGTACTGGTTGGCTTTTAAGTATTTTCTTTTCATTTGTTTATTTCCCTACCTGAATGAAATTCTCCAAAATAAAGTTCTTTTCTTAATTTAATATTTGGTTCTTTAGAGATAACGTTTTATTTTTTATTTTTTATAGTTTCTTGAGGATTTAGTGGAATTCCGTAGTCTCTGCCTACCCCAACGGATACTGACTGAAATACGCATGATCTCATGTATTTATGTAAGTTTAGATAGTGTTAAAAGTTTAAAATATTAATAAGAATCAGCAGTAGAACATGTTATGTAGAAATAAATCAAAAGAAGACTAAATTTACTCAACCTATTAATGTTTCCACATCAATCGCAAACTCTAAAGACCCCTAGGTGATAGCGAAGAAAAACGTTGCAAAGATCATCCGCAAAACAGAAAAGAAAATGGACGAATAGGAACAAAAAAACGCGAACATACGGGAAAATATTTAACAGTAAACAAACCCAGTTAAAAACTCCTAACAAAGTTTCTCGCATTTCTCTCAATTCAAGACTTGGAAACGAAGTATGGAAAACAAACAGAATTCCTTTTTCTCTCTAATTGGAAACTTCTTGTGGCACGTACAACTAACATACTGGTATTGTTTTGTGCCTCTTTATTTATTCTACCCCCGTACGTTCGTTCCAAGGCCCTTTTTTCCAAAGGGTGAGCTAAATTCCGAAGGTAGTGAAAAAAGTTAGTTGACTTTCGGAGGTTGTAAGTTGTTTTAGGAATAGTATTCATAAGTCGGCCGCTTGTGACGGTTCAGTTTTAACGAAAATACAAATAAGTGAAAAGAAAATACTTTAAAAGAAATAACTTGTTTTAGGTGCATCTATCTCATGACGCTTGACAATTTGATATAAATGAAACGATCGAATTTGTTGTAGCACCTTTTACTTCTAATATTGAAATATCGGCATATCCAGAACTTTAAATTCTCCAGTAAAAACTAACGCGTCATTGCTTTGATTGAATATAATACACCCGTGACAACGCTTTTATGTGAATACATTCATACATGATATAATGTTTGAAGTAATCGCGCGACACCGCGCTGCAGCATTCATAACTTAGCTAATCAGCAGCCATAAATTTTAAACGAAGCATAATAACGTGTTTTCTGTCAGTGTCGCTGTTCTAAATTTAGAAAGCATCGCAGTTGATTATCGATCAGATATTAATTAATTAACAAACCCTTCCACGGCACGCCCTAATATTCTCTTTGTATACTTACATACACCCTACTGCTTCATAACAATGTAAAGCTTTTGCCAGTGGAAGGCTGTGAAAGCTCTTTGTGTTATACTGGCTTTTAAGGTACAACACAGCCTTCGTGTAACTCCTAAATTTGGTCCAGCATTTCTTATTCTTTGTGTAAGGACTGCATAAATACCTCACAGAATTGAAGTTACAGTTCCATATAACTACAGTTACGATATGAACTGACCAATCAGCTCGAGACAGCTAATGTTTTTGGACTGTAAACCACCCCGCATTGTGGTCACTTTCTCCATAAACACACTTTCGTTTCAACTCCGTACTGTTTCTCTCCTGCATAATGTTTGCAAAATTCTCTGAGCATAGCGCCCATCTGGGCACCCTCAGGCTTTTTGTCTTAATTGTTTACCGGGTGAGAGCCCCTAGCGCTTCCTATTTATCCAAACAACTAGTGAATGTTATCTAATAAGCCACGTCAAAAAAGTAAAAAAAAAAGATGTAAATATTTACCTCAATCTGTATGCTTGCTGCCCTATAGGCTCTGTCTGCTGTGTTCTGCGCCTGGCAGATGTACGTTTGATTATGGTTCTCTTGTTTTGGAGTCATTTTCAATATTGACCTGTGGAGGAAACAACGTGTTAATAAATTGAAAAGAATAAAAACGTCCCGGTCTTAACTCTGTTACTTTCGATTTTTGGATATACAACATTATCAACCCTGGTGTCAAGGTTATTATTAAGCCGCCAAAGACGGCGCACATGGCTGTTGTATCGTTTACGTAACATACATGCAATAAGTAGTAATCGGGACTAACGGCTTCACATGCTTGCCGAAGCACAAATCATCTTATTTTTGGACAATCCACGTAAACAGCCTGTTATGTCCTAACCCAACTAGGCACCACAAATTAATTTAACAAAGTTTTTTTCGTTATTTGTACCCACTGGGTTTCAAATCCGGATCGTCAATCTAACGCTCAAACACTGGACCACGAAGGCCGTTATCCCTGACAATATTTATTATGTAGTTCAACAAAGATGTAATCTCCACCAACAGACAAGGTCAAACAGAATCTCTTAAACATAGTACCTGAGCCGTATATAAGCCAATGGCTCTTTAGACATACGACGTTTGAGCAGATCTGTTTGGTAGACCCGATGCTCTCACTAGTTTACGTTAGATAGGTCTTGGCGCTTTGTCTGAAGATGGAATGGCGAAAGACAAAGGGGTATTTGGTTTAGTTGTGTGATTGTTCTAGTGAGATATGCATTAGGGAATTAAGACGGTTAAAGCGGGTGCAGCGATGATCTGTTACTAGGCCTTAGACAAATTATTAACGCTTGCATACTTGGAATAGATCATCAATATATTGTTGCCTGTCGCTGCTTATTTGATAAGATGAAATATGATATATACCACATTGACACGATGTAGTCTATACTTCACTAGAATAAATCGCTTTAAGCGATAGGGTTGCATAATTACCATGTATTTGATAAATTTATTTCTTTGTGATATTATAAATAATATAAGTATTAGTTTAGTAGACAGTCGTATTATGATACAATTAAAAATTTTATAAACAAAGTGACTTATGGTCTCTAATGGAGATTTTCATGTCATTCAAAAAGTCGTCTAATCTTAGTTTAATAATAATTTGGTCAATAATATTATGCTGATTGTATGAATGGATCCATTCAATAGATGAATGTATGAAATTATTAGGACTAGCAATATTTACCTGGCTGTGAATCTCTGACCATCTGACAACGCTTCAACACTATATGTGACTCCTTGTGTTATAACGCCAGCATTACTATCTACCCAGGTAATCTGAAAATAAAGGAAATATTAAAATAAAGAGATATATTAGTGTGTTTCTGTTTTCCCAATAAGGAAATAGGTGAGAGCTTATGTTTATAGGTATAAATAGAAAAACAGCGTTATTTATATTTTAAAGACAAAATTATGACAGCGAAAACACATTACGCGAAGCGAATACGCAAAGCCAAAATCTGCAAAATTTTACGTACGTTGCCTGTTTATTTCATTTTATTTGTACGCAAATTTTGGTTTTGCGTCATCAGTTATGCATTTCCGCTTCAATAGGAGTGAAACGAGTAACAATTGACTAAATTATATACGTATTTTTATTTTTGATTAGAAAAAACAATTTTCTCAAGAGTTCTTCTCATTCCCAACCACTGCCAACTAGGTATTCCATTCCCGCTACTCATTAAGTATGTTTTCCCAATGGGATTAGAGAACACAGCGATGGACTCAACGGATCTGATTAAAGACAAGGTGAACGTTGTATCTTTTAAGGAAGTAAAAGAATTGGCTTTTGATAGACAAAAATGGAGAATGCAACATCGACAAGAGTGTGAATTTTAAATTAGTGATGACCCCAATCAAATTACTTTTCTACAGACATTCCAAAGTGAAATCTGCTTTTTCTATTGAACATCATTTCCAGACATAAAACTTTTTTTGTCCTACACTCGGACTAATGGAATTGTGAGATAACAAAAAACTTCAAAGTTCTTAAATCAATTAGTTTTCAAAAAAAGTATATCAAAACAAATCTGCTTTTACCTCTGAGCATCATTTTCGATTTAACCCCTACCTAATTGAACCTATCCCCTTGGGTGACATACCCATTCACAGCACTCGAATGGATTAAGTGGAAATATTCGTTTCAACAACGATGAAAATAAATTGGACGTTGGTACTGGTAAACAATTTGTTTGGAACCGAGGAAAAATCTCAAAGGGATACGGTCGAATTAAGATTGAGTTGATATGAAACGAAATGTTTGTTGTACCCTTAGGGGATGGAAGAGGAATGGAAAGATTTAGACAGACAGCTTAACAGGGCAAGTCGTGTTGACTTGGCCGATAACGTTATGAGTAACGACATAGAAGATCTGGGACAGATTGACTTGGATTCTCGGAAACATGGTTTCGAGACTGCTATTGGTAATTACGGTTGACATAGATAAAACATCGCTCAAATTATATTTGAAACGCAAAGTTCTTTAGGAAGATCAAACATCAGTGAAACCTTATATTAAGTATAAATGAAAATATGCTTCTTCAATGAGCCAAATCTTCTTCAATAACAATAATTTTTCTTTTTTCTCAAACTTTCGCTTTTACGTTATAAATTTTGTTCCATTTGGATACGTGAAATATCCAATCTAAAATTGCCATGTTCTATTTCAGAGTCACAAGGAAAAAGTCCTTAGAGAAATTTAATTGAACAGAATCAATGACCGACTTAAGCTAATTAAATTCCGATCGAAGGAAAAGTAGCAAATTGAATAGCACGGTAAATAGACTTCAAATTAATTTCTACACAGTACAAATCACGCATAGTAGATCCAATCAGAAATACAACGTCCAGAAATTTTCATTGCTTACCTCTGCCGGGGGTTTTCCTCCAACGGACACGCATTCCAATTTGACGTGTCGGTCTTCTATCGTAGAGAGGTATTTCCCTTGCAGGATTTTGGGTGGTTCAGGCGGTACGAGGACTGTGAGGCGGGCGTAACGCGACCTAATTGCTGGCTCACCTGTAGACAAAGCATTTTAATTTATATCTGTGTTGTTACTGTACATTGTTTATACTGCGCCCCCTTTGTTGGGAGCGCCGTTTTAAATTTGTGAGTTGTTTTCGACTCGATTCCGTTGGAATATTAAGATTTGTTCGGCTTCTTTATTCAGGTTTGTTTTGGAAATAAAGTCGTGTTTGGATGGAACTCAATATTGTTTACAAGAATAATAACGTGATAAATCTTCGAGGATGTATAGAGGGCATAGAATTTCAGGAGGTTCTCCAATTTCCGGCGTTACGTAACAATGTATTGGGTGCGCAAATCTAAAGCTGGAACGATCGATACAACGACATTTTGTGTTATGCACTTAAGTTGCCTTACATTTTTGGCTAACAAAGAGCTTAATGTGAAGACTTAGTTACCAAAACGTTAGATTAGTAACATGCAAACGAGTTCTAAAATGAACAAAAGATGTTCACAACTAGGAATCAAGTATTCTGATACCCGCAATCAAACTGAAATAATTGAACTAATAGATCTCAAGTTATTATTATACAATTTGTTAAATTCCCTGTCAACCGTTTAACTCAACTCGACCCTTTTCCGTTAGTGACCTAATTTTGAAGGGTTCAATGTTACCCGGCTTTTTGTATTCAATCTCCTTTGTGTGTGTGTTCGTATTCTGGACCCACTATTCATAGGAGTTAGCCACGGTAATACTATCATACAGTATTCCAACTCCATACAAACGGGCGAAACGCGAGTTATACCTACGTGCTCGGATCTCAGCATGCGCTCGGCATGCAACGAGTCGCGAATGTCGCACAGTGACGAACGGACGGTGTGTTGTATTTTAAAAGATAACCGCGCGATTTTTCATTAAACTTAAAGTTAAAATAAGTACTTCGCAATCTTTTTTAATTGTACCCAGCGATGATTTCGTGGAATGTATAGAAAAAATAGAAGATATATTCCGAACTTCATTTAAAACCCGACATATAAATTGTAAAGTAGCTGCAGGTATCTATAATCAAGTAAAAGATATTCCGTTGTCTCCTCCTTGTCCATGTTTCCCAAAACAATTTTTAATTAAGCTTTATATTCGAATGCGGTTTTTTTATACTTTAAAATTTAATAATAAGGCATTTCGTACGTCTCAATCGAGGCGCAAATATTTTTCGGTCGCAAATTTATACGAGAAACATATTATATTTTTTAAATTAAACCTAAGAATAAAAAAAACATGCATTTTTATTAAACACTTCCTATTCCAATTACAAAGTATTTTATTTGTTTAAATAAAAATAAAAATAATTTACAATCACAAAACTAGATAGAAACTCAAAGTAGATGTAATTAAAATTCTGTAGGTGGGCAGCCCTATCGCATGTTTACGTACCGCGCGGGTGTAGGCATTTATTTCAAGGACACGGCCGAGTTACAATACTGTATGATAGTATTACCGTGAGTTAGCCTTGTTGCGTGGGGTGATTGGAAAAGTCAAAAATTTTTCAGCACTATATTCCGTTTCACGATAGGTTCGCGGTTGACCACAATCTCACCTGACGGTAAGTGATACGGCTTTACGTGGAATATCTCACCTAGTAAATGCATATTGACTCTAATTTTTACTTTAATCTAGTTTTAAGACTTATATCATTCACTCACTTACACCACCACTACCACTTACACTATCAATTTATCACACTACCTACCACGTACCTACTACTTTATCATTTATATCTTTTTATTTCTTTTTTATCGATGGGGATTTGGTTGGTAGTGAGAATGAGATAGATACACTCTGTGGATTCAACTACAATTGCCACAAACTCAATTTTAAAATTTCTTCGCATACTTCATGTAGTAATGTGAAACATTTTTTTTTTGTAACGAAAGAAGGTCGTTTTTGTTAATAAATTACGGTTACTCACGTCTTTTGTAGGAAAGAGAAAGTCATTACTTAAACAGATGGAAAGTATGATAACCTAAGTAATAGGGGAGTAGGTATACCAAGTAATATTACTAATTGAGGGAAAACAAAGTCACTAGTCATGTCAAGTAATTTCTTTACTTGACCTCATTAGTCAAATTGAACGACTCTGAGGAAAAACCAATAATTATTGTTCGGCGTTCCACTTTTAGTAGCGATGATGCCTCTAGTAATCCACATTCGGAATGACATCGATTCGAACTTTGGAACTGACTCAAATCGGCCGACTTAGTTTAAACTCGATAAAGGACATGTAGACACTTATACCTAATTACTTACGTCTGTTACCCCTACTGGATTTATCATACAAATATTAATGCTAAGGAAAACTTGTTTTTCGTATTTGATTTCAATGGATTGGGTTAAAAAGACCACATTGAAGCAATCAATCTAAAAAAGTAATATTGATAAATAATATTGATTGAATTTGACAGTTGATGACATTGCACACCTGACCATTGACCTTTATGTGGGCAAATGTCAAATCGCTACATTGTTTTTTACATGAATTGCTACAATGTGGTCTTTTAAACCAAACTCATGACAATTGAAATCAAATTCGAAAGACAAGCTTTTTAGACTCCCTGGTACCTGGTTTCTTAATTGAAATCTCTCGAGCAAAACTTGCAAATCGGCAATCATTCTTTTTTTACCGGTTCCATGCATATTGCGCGTGTCATTAGGAGTAAGGAACATAGAACACAAACGGACTTCCCCATCTGTTATTATTATGTATTTCTTTCAATTGAGATAATAAGCAGGAAAATATTTTGTATCGTATGATGAGAGAAAATCAGTTTGAATATTGTCTTCTTTGACAAAACGGCAAATAAAATCAAATTGTTATAATTAAGCTCGAAAGCTAATAAATTTGCTTTTAACTTATCGGAAATGTTCTGAAATTAGAATTCTATGTTTAGATTCAGTTACTTCAACGCAGTTAATTTGAAACGTAGATTTTCCTTGAGCTGAATGTCAAGCAGGAAAGACTTCAATTTCCGGAGTATCACCTGTTTCTTTTCGGGCTGCTACTTCTTGCAAAGTATGTTCTAAAATTGATATGGAATGAGATACAATTTTGTTATTAGCGTCAGCGTTTTTGTACCCTCATTTGCGTAGTTGAATTGTGAATAGGCTGAATGCAGAATACTGCTAGAATTCTCCAGGCTCACCAATTACTAATATAATATAAAAGGTCTGAGTTGACAGACTGACACGTATTTAGCCTTATTATGTATCTGTTGCATTAGCTTCTACTGTTGAGATATTTATTTCCGCGCGTTTCTGAAAGGAATTTACTTCAGATCATCAACCCACCAAAATGGCAGACTTCTGTAATAATCTTCTATGATAATCTTGATATTACATAACAAAACAACTAATACCTACCTAATATTATAGTGCTACCTACAAGAAGTAATACCACAAAACGAACCCAAAGGCGACACCGGAATTTTAATATACGAACTACAAAAGCAACAGAGAACTCGTCTTCCTGTACAGCTGAATATATAACAGTTGAGGGTAACAGACAATGAAGGTCTCAGATAGTTCCTACAACTTTCAGTTTCGAACAAAGTTTGTAAGTTAAATAGTGGAAAGTTGTACAATTTTGCCGCAAGCAACGTTGTCCATTGTGCTTTTTGCTTTGCCACGACAAAAACAAAGTTCTTGTCCCGGCTTCATGTAAATCGTCCGTTTTTCTTGCGCTGCGCAAAGTTAAAAAGAAATAGTCAAGTAGGGGTGATAACTTGGGAATTCAGCAAACTAGGTCCAACCTACAAACTGGGAGAAGTGTTGGGGCGAGTTTTAGAAGCGTGTGTTGGTACAAAAGTTGGTACATGCGATGCTGAGAAAATAAGGAGTGGTGAAACGATAGAAAATATATAAATGCGCAAAGGAAATGTTTATTTACAGCCAAACGTAAATGAAAACATAATTGTAAGTGATAAGACTTAGTCGTTCTGTCCGGGAGCTAAGTTTAAACATTACCAACACATATTATCATAACAAAGTACTATTTGATTAAACAATTGAGACCCTTTATAACGTAAGTCATCAGACTAAACTTTTGGAACCAGTGACAAAAGACAAATACAATTATGCCTGCACAGAACCAACAGAAAGACCGTTATAGCTATAAATACGTATTAAGCATTGTCCTTATATACTGACAAAGCCTCCTAACTGTACTCTGTTGACCTTCCATTTCCTACCAGATGATTTATCAACGTCTTTAAGCGTCAACATTGATTACTGTAAAGCTAAATTTGGGACCGACATCACGCGGCACGTGTATCCAAAGGGTAGGTACAACAACTTTCATAACTTTCCGACTTTTGTATGTATGAGTTCGGTACGTTCAAAAATAGGGTAGCTATCCTATTTTGTTATTCTGGACAGGTCATAAGCAAATTACTGTTGTTCGTTGAAGCCGATCAATAATTTCAGTTCTGTAGTGACCAAAAATTTTAAGAATGCTTTATCTGAGAAACGATAAACTATAAGTATGCAAATAGATAAACAAATATGACAAACATAGCACGACATAGCATCACGTGACTGTATCTATGTCGACAGAGGTGTATAGTATATCCCTATAACCAGAAAAGTTTTATGTAAAAGGGGGACAAGGGGCGAGTCTATTGCCATTAACCGGGCACAAATCCTGGAAACGAAGAGGAAACGTTGATAATAGTTGTTATTTCGATGCCGTAAGGCAGCGACCTTACGTGTGGCCAACTAAATATCCTGATGTCTGTGACTGATCACTATCAGTCACAGACATCAGGGCATTTGAAGATTAACAATATTATACATAAGTTCACGAGTACCTATATCTCGTCTGGAGTAGTCTGTGATATAACCATCGTAAGACTAAGTACCCACACCTCACCGAGGTTTCTGTTAGACCAACGCAACGTGATAGGAGGTGAGCCGTATCACAGTCTTTATGGGTCGAGCTAAATGTTAGAGAAAACTCATTAATAAGTCCGGTACCGAAGTTTAAACCGGCGCTCCGCATTTGAGAAGAAAGCTGGTGGACAACAGGACCTTCCTTAAGAATATTATATACCAAGCGATATGGTTCACTACTCGAAGTTTCAAAACACCCTACGTTACAAACATAGATCGAGGCAGTAATGATAGGGACAAGATAGTTATTAATTTATTTTCCATTAGCAAAAATGTTAACGTGCATAGAGTAAATAAGATTACTCAGGATAAACTAAGTACTTATTATTAACTTAATATCTCAGATTCTAAAACTTGATAAAAGTAAATCGTAAGTAAAAAGACGATTTTCCAAGAATGATCTGTGAAAGGCTATCGTTGAGTCGACGATTAATTTTATTCAATTGAATAATAAACAGATTTGTCGAGTATAAAGATTTTTCTGATTTGTTAAAATTTTCGAGGCAAATAATTTGTAAGTGTAACATAATATAAGAGTATTGGTACACACATCCAGCCTAGCTAGCTATTTTTAAGTCCCATGTAATCCTGCTAATCACGCGATACCAATTTATTATCTACGATCTAAAAAATATTCGAATTTAGTGGATTAGAAGCCCGAGCCGAGATTTAAACCCGTGGCACTGCAATGTAAGCCACCTGTTCTCTGAACAGATCTATCACGGATTTAGTTGCTTTTTGTTGAAAACAAAAACTTCCTAACGACATAAACGAGCTGAAAACCCTAGCAAGTCTACCACTATATTTATCCCATCTTTATTTACTTGAAGCTCGTATATTGAAAACGGATCGCGTAGTTTTGTGCAACGAAAAATGAGACAAACTCTGCATTAATATTATGCTGTAGTGCCATTTTGTATTTTTAATATCGCTCGTTCCAAGCGTATATCATTTAGTTTTTCTTCCATTTCCTTGTTCTGATATTCCTCAGTTTTGCTATGTTTCACTGTTTATTAAATTTCTGCAGCGTAGGGTGAATTTGTCTTTTTTACAGTACTTTATTTTATATCAGTTCTAGAAATTTCATTTTTAATAATCGACTATTGAATTTATATATTTAAATAATACAAAATTTTCACTAGCAGAGTTGGCTCGACTGCTATAGACGGCTATACGGCTCACAGCCTATTCACGTGGGTCTAACAGCAAGCTCGGTGAGGTTACTTAATTCATTTTTGGGTGTTTCACTTGAGGATGCCACTCACTAATTACCTACTTTTGTTTGTCAAAAACTTATAGTATTTTATTTTTTTTATTCTGTCGGCAACATAAGATTGTATGCTAGCTATGTTTCTGAGTCTAATCTTCATTAGAGAGGCATCATAGACTGAAATACAAGTACCTATTTCTATACTTAGTAAATTTTAATTCAAACAAAATGAGACCACTGACTGAAGGTTCCCATCTAGCAATTCATACTTACTGCCTATCAAAGCGAGAATATTATTATTACTAGCATATGTGTTCCCGCCTTTAAAGTCAATATTGATAATCAACATGATTGATATTATTAATGATTCTGGACACCTTGGTAAAGTCAATAAGCTCGATCGATTGATATACAATTTTACCTTTAGGTATATCTGATACACGTTTACCGATTTATATGAAAATGATAATTAACATAAACACAAATTTTAATATACATACATAATTTCATAAACGGTGAATAGAGCCATAAGTCATCAGACAAGGATCTCTGCAACCAATTTTCCAAAATTGTGCTCACTATCATCATCAGACCTCATACATTTTTTGTAGATGATTATATGCAATGTCTTGGAGGCATATTTTATCATTTATGACTATATAAGCTAAAGCAAGAGCAGCAAGGTCTACCATACGCTCTGCAGATGTAGTCAGTTGAAATTAGTCCCGTACCACTTTGGCAACTATGCTATAAAAAGCACCAAACAAAGAAACAATCCATCAATCAAGCCATCTTAGGACTTTGATATATCGATAGACACATAGGAATCATTCAAATCAAATCAAATACACTTTATTGCACAGAACTTACTTTTAACAACCAGACATAACACATGAATACAGTACAATTTGGGCTCTAGAGCAATTTTGTCCAGGCAAACACTACCAGGAAACAAACATAAACCAAATTTGGATGCAGGATGGTGCAACAAGAAATAAATAAAAGAATACTCAAGTCAAGAATTAATCAAGTGTATGTTTGAAGTATTTCGTACACTAACCGAATTAATTAAATGAGATATAATGGGTGTTAGTGACATCGTAACGAAAACTTTGAGGGACTTTGAGGAATGTTCAGTCGGAAAATTCATGAAAATTTTTGTTTTTTTTTTTAAGTTATTTTCTGTTCCATACTTTTGCGACGGAAAATTCCACTTGATATGAACTCAGAATCATGGTCTGAATCATCCCCCTCAGTATTCGTTACGATGTCACTAACATCCTGTATAAGTATGTTATCTACTGCATTTGACTCGCTGTTTATTGTTTTAAAGTAAAATGAGAAGGGTTAAACCCTTCCAAAGTTTGTTGTACGTGTATAACATAACCTTCTTGTTTCGTCATTTGTTATGTAAAATTTTGATATATTAGAATCTAAGTGGTAGAGGCGGAAAAGGAAAGGTTGGGCGCACATACCGCGATCCAATTCATAATGTAACATAAGCTCACGACTATACGAATGGGGTCTCTCTCTCTTTATTTAAGAGCTGCGCTCTTGTCGGTGGAGTAATCGCCTCCATTTTCATTACTCTATAGATAGGGCGTGTAGATCGGTGGTTGCCCCAATCGCCTTCCGTTCCGCAGTACACCGACCAATTTCTCAATCGGTGATGTTCTAGCTAGAGCCCTACCAGAATCCATTAACTAGGCCTCCAACCAGTACTGATACCGCTGCTGCTCGGCATCAGGGGTGCGCTTTCGAAGTAGCGGCGCTTATTCGCTACGTCACAATATCGTCATACCTAAGTAGCATTTTATAGGTTAGCCCGTCCCAGTGAGCTACCCACTACATTCTGCGAATCCTGTCGCTGTTTGGTCAGGGACTGTTTATTTTTATATTCGCAGCTAACCATCACATCTGATGGCCGTTCCACTATCCACCACCTGTGGACCCTGTGGATGGCCTACAGCTCAGCCTACTATAAACTACGAATGGGGTAGTCAGAGGTAAATCCATGAGGCAAATCTTGCTCAGCCGCTGATGGGAAGCATACAGTCAGTTGCCGTTCTATACGTAGTTAATATTCCTTATTCTGTATTGCTACTCAAATTCGATGATTTTATTGAATAGGTCAAATCGGCTGTAAAATCGATGATCATGCATCAACGACTATTGAAGTCAAAAATGAATATAAATGATGGACATCATAGTAGGAATGAGGATTGAAGCAAAATATTTACATTTTATAGGATTCTAAGGTATTAATGGAAAGAGAAATGAAAAGTTTTTGGCAAGAATTGAGATATTAGATAAATTAGGTATAAGTATTAAATGCAATAACGTAACATAAAACATAAACAGCGTAAGTAAGTCCCACTACAGGCACAGGGGAGGCCTGTACTAGCTCAACCAGAGGGTGTGGAGCATACGCCACCACGGTGCTCCATTGCGGGTGGTCTTTTTACGTCTAATAGCCGGGATCAACCGAGACCAACGAAGCACTACATCTTACTTTTCGAATAATCAGGTGAGTCAAGCCAGCAAAGTCCTTAACAAACAAAGGGCAGTCTCACAAAGTGATTAAATGAAATAGCTATTCTAAACTTATCTAAATCCATGTAAATCTTCCATTCCATAGTCTCCTGAAACCTCAGACGGATAAAGCAGTATTATCATATTACAAAGCCAAAACTTGACAATCAAGAATTGAACTTGAATTATCTTTAACAAGATCAAATTTGCTTAATGGCCTTTGAGACGATCAAAGAAGGATCACTGATTTCTTAAGATATAATATAAAGTTGAACCTAAATCTTGAAACAATACAGAACGGTTCATGGGAGGGGATCAGGGGTTTGATAAGGTTCTGAAAAGGTTTGTGGATGAATGTGTTTGGTGTGATGATTTGGTGTTATGGTTTTAATGATAATGGGATTAGTGTGAGAGCGTTCTTGTGTGAAAGTAAATATGGCTTGATTGTTTATATATTTATTTGTACAGAATAAAAGTCACAAGAAACATACAAAAACAACAGACAGTACGGGTAAACTTATCTACAGTACAGGTTAACTTAGTTAAACAAAGTGATTTGTTCCAGCTGACCTACGTGACGAGATACGAGAGATATTCGACGTATAATATTATAGAGACAGACATACGCGTACAAATTATTTAGAACATTTTCAAACGTAGTTTTTTTTTAAACCAAGTATATTAACAGGAGAAAATGAATTTGAATTTGGAGAAAAAAATAACCTGGTAAGTCCCAGATTTCCAAAGTTAATAGTAAAACAACAGGGTTTATGTGGATTTTAGCAACGACGCCATCTTCCTCTGTTATTAGTACTATAGTCTGAAGTCGTAAGTATTTTGAGTCAGTGTGATAAGAAAAAATGTGGTTTAAAAGACAATATAGTGACTAAAACTGAGGAAGGAATGTTAAGTTGGTTTGGACATATACGGCAGTTAATCTTTCGAACGCCGGAACGCGGATCTCGACCAGACACAATGTAAAATCTATTGTGTCTGGTATCTCGGCATATGAGAGGTTAAAGGACAATAGGTTTACGAAAGCAGTATATAAAGCGAAGGTTCGTGGTAGACTTAGAAGGGCAAACATTGACCGAATTGGAGATGTCCTTAGGAAAGGTTCAGTACAATCTACTCTGGACCGGCGTGTGTGTACGAAACGATTGGTGAATGTGGAGGAAGCAAGAGAAGTGTGTCAGAATCGAAGCAAATGGAATTCCATAAACTCTGCTTACTCCGGTGTGGAATAGGCGTGAGTTTATGTATGTATGTATTTTGCGTCTCTAAATAGTTGAACTAGTAAGACTACTCGGTAAAACTACTGGGAATAGGGGTAATATTTATATTCGTAGAGCTAAGTGAAACATAATATTCGTTGCAATTGTATGACAGTAATCCCTAGATTAAGAGACAGGATTGGACAGACCAAATCACACCTTCAGTACTTGCAACCAAAGTTCAAGGTGACTGAATTTATCAAAAGGTTACATAGCCGTTTACAATCACAAAGGGGCTATGTAAATTAATATTATGAGCCTTTTCGTTAACATTTGAATGGGGACGTACTTAAGGCAAAAGGGTTCGAGAAATTCAAGAGTTGCAAAGCTTATTCGAAAATTACGTTAAAATAACCGAGAAATGCACTTTTGGAGGTATTGTGACCTAACCTGTATTGGGCTGGTTCCTACGCGAGTTGGAAGGTCAGACAGGCAGTCGATTCTGTAAAAAACCAGACTGTCAAATATTCAGGTTCGGTAAACGGACCCTGTGAAAAACGGGATAATGCTAGGAAGATGATGATGGCGAATAAATTGATGTAGGTCCAGTTGAAAGAACCATTGACTCTCACTGTCAGGTCGCAGGTTCAAACTTAACCAATGATTTTCGAAATTGTTCCCGAATTCATGTTTGGGTCATAAAATGATTATCACGTACTCAGCGTAGAAAAAAATATCGATAGGATTGGTTTTAAATCGTTCAGGATAGCGTTATAAAGAACTGACCCCTAACAGTGTGTGAAAAAAACTTGTGAGTAATGAATATACAAGAAGCAATTGAAAAAAAATGGCAATAGGGTCGGTCCCTATTACATGGGACTTTAACATAGCTTTCGAGGATTGGGTACTTGTACCAAGTAAACACCTCTGCCTACCCATTTGGGGATACAGGCGCGTCATGTTATGTGAAACAATGAACTAAGGAAATGAAATTGATTTTTATTCTAAAGATAAATAAAACTTCTCGTAATTAAATAATGAATAGAAAGAAGTGGACAATTAGTATAACGGTCTGCTATGTAATTACGATTGGATCAGAAATATAAATGGATTAGATAATTGATAAAATTGCCGCAATCATGAAGTTTGTCAATGATGGATTCGTATTTATGAAATAATACTTATTTGGGTGAATCTCAAAATTTCAAGTTTGGTGGCGAAATTTCATATTATTTTTTCGTGAAAAATTGGGTTCCGACATGAAAAAGATCCAAAAGGATCCTCGGTTCCGACATGAAAAAGGAATTTTTCAATTCCCAATTTTCCCAATTTTCCCAATTTCCCCAATTTTTCACGAAAAAATTATATGACAGTTCGCCACCAAACTTGACACATTTTGATATTCACCCATTTATGTCTTCATAAATACTTAGTTACATGACACATTCATGCATGCATTTATTCATGCGTTGCATTTAGGATGCTTACTTCTATTATTATTATTTTTACAAGAAAAACAAACCTAAATTGTTTTTCTTTTTCTTTTGTTTTTTTTTTTCTGTGTATTGATTTCCGTGTGGTTTCTGTCCTGTGTTGAATGTAATGTACCTGTCTCTCTGTGTCTGTGGTGTCCGGAAGTAATAAATGTTTCTTTCTTTCTTTTTTCTTTCATAAACATCAGCTCTGTGCGTCCCACTGCTAAGCACAGGCTTCGTCTCAATGAACGATAAATGTATATTTCTTTCATTTTAATTATCAATAAAAATCTTAAGTATATTATTTTTATTTACAACAGGTACTGACAGGCTTATTCTGGTAAGTTTTTATCTTAATAGCCATGCATGAAATTGACCAGTCCAAATATCTAACAAAACATGACTGTGTGTACATTTGACAACTAAAACTTATTAATTTTGAGTGTTCCTAAACTTTATCAATAAAAGCTAATCACCAGTTAAAAAAATAAAGACGAGATGAAACTAGGCGGCGGACAAAATTATACCCTTGTAGCAAACTGAGAAGAGCGCCCCAAAAACGGAAGGGTCGAGGAAATTAAAAACAAATTACGAGGAGCAAAAGATCCCATTGAGCAACGTGGAGTAGGTATTCCTTAAATATTACACAAAAGGGAAACAAAAGGAGGAAGGAAAGATGAAAAACAAAAGGAAGAGTATGAAAAGGAAAACGCGAAAGATTCCCAGTATTTTAAAAGCAAACATAGTTTTTGTTCGAATTATGAACTGTTACCTATCAAAGCTTACAATACACGGGCGGTTCCGGAGCAAAGGGAGTTTGTACGAAACCGCACCGCATCAAGTGCTGATTTTCTGTGCCTGCAAACTTTAGCATTACCATAGAATAAGGGAAAATGCTACGTATAGAACAGCAGCTCTCCGCTCGCCACCAGCGTCTGAGCTAGGTTTACCTCAATGCAATATTGTTTTCTTCGATGAATTGCTTCGATGTGACCATTTTAACCCCCCTATTCTGAAAACCACTGAATTCTACTTTATGAGTTCGAATTCATGTTTGGATCGTTGATTGATATCACGCGGTTTCCTGGTTACATGCTGCTCGCCCCTTGTTACATGGGACTTAAACATAGCTGACGAGGAGTGGTGTATCTAATTATGGACAGATGGGCAGCGCTGAGAACTCTCACACGATTAAGAGAGCGACTAAATTGGCAAATCCTTCTGTCCCAAAAGCGGTTATTACATTACTCTGTCCATCGGGCACGGATGGTTACCGCTGGTTACTCCCTACCAACTCGCTCGAGATCGTGGTTACTATGGTTACGCGCCGCCGATTTGCTAGACTATACGATCTGATCGGCAAACCCGCGACCTTGACGCATCTAGCGCAGTGGATATGACACTTATATCCGCTAAACTCACAAATTATCAAATTTGCATAGATAAGCCATTTCTACACTGAAATGTACCGATTAAGTATAAATAATATTGCCTCATTACGGGTGAATGGTTTGATAATGATTAATTTGTAATATTGTTTGTATGTAGTTAATTACTGTTTATTGCAGTTCAGGCAATATTGTCATGACATATTAGTCGAATCTGTAAATTAATCTAATGTATAGTCGTACAATTGTGACATATTGATCTAATTGGAATAATGTATAATTATTTTAGCGCGTTCATTATTGTTTGCAACAAAATTCGTAAGGATTTCATAGGTTTTAATTAGCTCTTCTTTTTCTATCGTGTGGGTTGTGAGGTGGATTACCAACCCGTCAACCCACGAACCTTATTTTTAATCTAAACGCAACCTCTCCTCAATCAACCGGAGGGGGTATGGAGCATACTCCACCACGCTGCTTCAGTGCGGGTTGGTGGAGGCAGGTCGCAGACAACCTGTCTCCGTAGAGAATTAGATACTTACCTAAATAAAACCTGTCGCCCTACCCTGGATTCGCTCATGGGCCGCCGGGTGAGAGCCTTCAGCGCTCCCCATTTGTCCGGTACAATAGGTCACGTCAAAAAAAAAAACCAGCTCATGGGCCAAAGCTTCATCATTACCAGCCCATTAACGTCCCCACCGCTGGGGCACGGGCCTTCCCTATGGATGGATAGGGAGATCGGCCCTTAAACCACCACGCGGGCCCAGTGCGGATTGGTGGTTATTAACGACTGCTAATGCAGCCGGGACCAACGGCTTAACGTGCCTTCCGAAGCACGGAGGAGCTCGAGATGAAAACTTTTTTTTTTGTGGTCACCCATCCTATGACCGGCCTTTGCGAAAGTTGCTTAACTTCAACAATCGCAGACCAAGCGCGTTAACCGCTGCGCCACCGAGCTCCTCGACCAAAGCTTAATAACAACGAAATGTGTAACTCGTTCAGCATCACTCAATCACCGCTTTTACGACACCGAAATCTGTGACGAAAATACGTTTTCTTACAATCCTAGTTGAGATCCAAAGGAGGTCCTTTTATGACCTTTTATCCCTTTAGTATGGATAGCATGTAGTCCTTTTATAGTCCTGTTTGTTATCCATATTAAAAAGCGGCCTCTTTTATTTTGCCCAACAAAAAAAAGGCGAATTAGCTTTATGTGACGGGATACTTGAAAGATTAGACGCAATGCAACCTTTATACAACCAATCTCGACATAATGGCTTATAATTGCGTGTGGATTATGTGGAGTTAGAATTAGAACTAGGATTAAGAGTAATTAAGACATCTTATTTTTTCTTTATTGCAAGCAATATAACAGCCTCCGTGGTCTAATGGTTAGAGCGTTGGGCTCACGATCTGGCGGTCCGGGATCGATTCTCGATGGGGACACTGGCGAAAATAATTTCTGATACTCTTTAGTTTGGCTAGCACATTGCAGGCTGAATCACCGGGTTGTCAGATAAGGAAAGATGATTCTGTGCTTTGGAAGGCACGTTAAGCAGTTGATTCCGAGCTGCTAGCCCAAATGCTTCCAACCCGCAGTGGAGTAGCGTGGTGGAGTATTCACCATCCATAATCTCTGGTTGGTTAAGGGGAGCTTATGTTTATGTTATATGTAAGTAATAATACAGATTGCATATAAAAATAAAGACAATTTTACGTACTGTTAAGTACAAAAGGCATAGTCATTATTATAACGGCTCACTATTTAAGTAAATGACTCAATTTCCGTCTTTTCCATTGACAAGGAACAGATCCTCTCATCAAGTACGATTATGCAATGCGATTTTCCACAGCATAATTACATGTTATAGTTTTTTTTTTACAAAAAACAAGTATTAAGATATAAGCTCTATCCAAACAGAAGCTCCGACGTGTTGGTGATATCGTATCGATTATTAAAAGGGATGATTCAGCTTATTATTCTGAGTTAATATTCAAATTGGTCAATGTACGTTCTTCTAGATCTTTCTCTGTCAGCCTTACCAACAACCTTCGCCTTAAAAACCGCTCCTACAAAGTATTATTGTTTATTATAATACAGTATAGTTTTCATTTTTTGCTACCGCAAGATTTAAAATCTTTAATGAAGCAGTAAAATTAAGCCCAAAGTTATCTTTTGCGAAAAACACGAAATTACTTCCTTCACAACGTGGCTTGCAAAAAGTTAAAACATTTAAGTTGTTACAACATCTGGGATCCGCACACTCGTTTCAATATTTGCCTTCCATAATGAATACACGAAATTCAAAATCGTGCGCGTGTACAGCCGGCTACAGGAGTGAATAGGGAATACTCGTATAAAGCGAGCAGAAAAGTGTTTTTATTTTTTGTATAAATCATCGAATATTAATAAAAGCACACTCCCGAATACCTCGTTTTACACAGACACTACACATTGACGTTATCTACATGCGCATCTGTGTATGTGACGTATGACGCCATACGATTGAAGACTAAAGTAAGACCGAGGGGGGTGAGGTAAACCTAGCGCAGCCGCTGGTGAGGAGCGGAGAGATGCCGTTCTATTAGATAAGATACTTATGGGAATTCTTTATAATTCGTAATTTTTAAAGGTTACACAATGAAAAGCTTTTTTATAGTGTAATCTAACTAAACTGGGTAATTTGGTACCTTTTATTATGGTCAAAATTACTAGTATCTCAACATCAACTTCTCAACACTGTATTATAGAAAACAAACCGAGTATTTTTAGTGGATGGTGCCTAAAGTACGCATCAAAGCAGCAATTTTTTTATTTTATTTTTTGTATCTTTACACAAAAATTAAATCTTATTCTTTTTCGATCGTGTGGGTTGTAAGGTGGATTACCAACCTCATCAACCCTGGTGTCGGGGTTACTATTACTTTTATTTTTAATCTAAATAGAACTAATAAAATCCGTAAAATAAAATGTTCTAATTAAAAACATGACTTAAAGCTATTAAATTGACTAAAAGCTATTTTACCCGACACAAAAACTTCTGTCAATCACTGTACTTTTCGAAAGGATCAGTAATTTTACATTTAAAACAGCGTTCTCAGACTACCGCTCCAAGTAATAGGGCCATAATTTATATCGTAAATCAATTGGCAAGCAAATTTTAGTGAAAGATAATTTAAAAAACGCCTGCCAATGTTTTTGGAGCAATATGTAGTTTGTGCGGCTTTAAGGCTCGTTTTGTGGTTACGAAAAGCATGAAATTTAAAATTAGTTTCAATATTGAGGCAACAGGTGCATTTTACCTCCGGCCAAGTAGTTTATGCCATACGGCCAAGTAGTTTATGCCATTTGCTGGAAATCTACCATAAGTCACATCAAAAAAGGTGCACTTTCCCACCGAACAAAATTTGTAATGTGTGATTTGACAATTATGTGACTTTCAGAGCTAAGATCAAGGGTCCATTTTATTTATGCAAATGCGAAACTTTTCTGTGGGATGCCCCGCATTTAAATGTTAGGGACCTTCCTCACAGGACAAACGGTAATCGCAATTTTAGGATAAGCTTGTCATTATTACCTTATTTTTATTTTGTGTAACAAAACAATCGGCGTTTGATCAATTTTTAATGACGCCTTATTAAATAATCACTAACTAATTATTTCATACAAATTCTATACACATGTTTTGACGTATCGTAAAGAGTAAGTACTTAAGTGAAACTTTATTTCCTCTTCAAAGTACAATCTATACTTATAATAAATCTGTAGAGAAGTCAATTCTGTACATTAAATATTTTTTCAAAATAACTATCAGGGGGTGATAAGTGGTCGATACTGATGCCAAAAATGCAATCAGTAAAATTTTTGTCTGTCTGTCTGTCTGTCTGTCTATCTGTCTGTCTGTCTGTCTGTCTGTATGTTCCTTATAGAAACAAAAACTACTGGACGGATTTTAATGAAACTTGGTACAATTATTCTTCACACTCCTGGACAGGTTATAGTATACTTTTCATCACGCTACAATCAATAGGAGCAGAGTAGTGAAGGGAAATCCTTTTGTATGAAAAATCTATACCACTCAAGTTAGACGTTTGAAATTTGGCATGCAGGTACTTTAGTAAACTTAAAGCTTAGTTGCAACAGGATATTATAAAATTCCCACGGGAACGGTAGTTAGCGGGAAAAAACATTTGTATGAAAAAATCAAATCTAAATAAAAGGAGAAACTGACTGACTCAGTGACTGACATATCAACGCATAGCCTGAACGGCTAAACGTAGGCATTTGAAATTTGGAAGGGACATAGCTTAGGTACCGTAGAGGTGCACTAAGAAAGGAATTCCCACGGGAACGGAAATTAGCGGGAAAATCCTTTTGTATGAAAAATCTAAACCGCTTAAGTTAGACGCTTGAAATTTGGCATGCAGGTACCTTAGTTAACTTAAAGCTTAGTTGCAACAGGATATTGCAAAATTCCCACGGAAACGGGAGTTAGCGGGAAAAAAACATTTGTATGAAAAAATCGAAACCGCGTAAGATAGATGTTTTCAATTCAATTCAATTAAATTATTTATTGCATTCCATGTAGTACAATGGGGTGTTACATAGGCATAGGAATTAAAACATGGACCCTGTAGGGCACAGCAACGTTGAAGGGAAGAGAGGAAGTGTGTATTAAAATTAAAACTCAATGAACAATCAATTAAAAAAAAATCAATTCAATCAATTGATTCAATCTAGCATGCATGCATACCTTAGTAAATATAAAGTTTATTTTTGACTGTATTTTGAAAAATGGGAGTTATTGGGAAAAAAATTATGAAAAAAATCTAAACTGCATAAGTTAGATGCTTGAAATTTGATATGCACTCCCACACACACAATGATCTCTCTCTTATATAACACGCCACGCGGACGAAGTCGCGGGCAAAAGCTAGTCAATAATAATATCTTCATCGAGAAGCAAAAGTGCAGTCACTGAGCCCAGCGAATTATTTGTAAGCAGTGGTGAAATTATGAACCATTTTTATTTTTGTTGGTGATTTTGGTCTAATACAGAATCGACACGTAACCTAGGTCTTAAGTGCAACCATTTAATTTATTACTTTGCAAGAAACTGATTGGATTATTGCACCTAATCCTCAATGGTAATATTTGTAGAGGCTGGAGGCAAAATACCCCGCTACCCTGTGTTTTAGGACTCCAGGCCTCCAGAAAATCATGGATAAGGGAACAGAGTACACCTAAGATGTCAACTTGTCATCTATCTTTTATTTCGTATTGTTTCGATATCGCATGAATTACATCGCTCCGTGAGGGAGGTCACTTACAGATATAATAGGTACGTGGAAATGATCACTTACCCTTAGCCCCGGAGCTGACTTGGCACTGGTATTTGGCGTCGTCATCCAACGTCACGTCTCGAATGTCCAAAGAATAGTCTCCTGTAAGTATAACATTCACTAGTTCAGTGTTTCTACGATTATAAAGAGTGCTTTCTAATTAGAATTCAGTTTGAGCCAAGAAGGTATGGACGTCGTTCTAAAAACTAGCCTGAGAAGCCCTTATTATAATAACATCATCATCCCCCTAGCATTAACCCCTTTCTCACGGGGTCCGCCTACCCAACCTGAAGATTTCACAGGTCCGGTTTTTACAGAAACGCCTGCCTGTTTGACCTTCCAACCCGTGAAGGGAAAACCAGCCCAATACAGCTTAGGTCACAAACCTAGGAAAATGCATTTCTCGGGAATGTGGGTCCTCAAGATGTTTTCCTTCACCGCTGAGCACATACACATACATACATAAACTCACGCCCGTAATCCCTAATGGGGTGGGCAGAGCCACAAGTAATCAAAGACAACTTGCAGCCACTGTTGATACGATGTCGTAAGCTGGATACAACAGCTTATTATAATAACCTATTCATAAATACCGAAGAATGTCTTATGAACAACAGTCTCTGTGGCTTGCAATTCTGTTTGCGTGTTGGTGTTAAGTAACACAAAGCAAGATTAGAGAGAGATGGGTGTAGTGCGTATTGCAGCGACGCACTTACATCCTTTAGGTAACATAAACCTCATGACTATATCAGAATAGTCAAAGGAACATACATCGCTAGATGAACTAAGTACCCACACATCGCTGGGTTTTCTGTTAGACCAACGTGATAGGTGGTGAACCGTATCGCCGTCTATGATGGTCGAGCCAACTGCGTTAGTGAAAATAGCACTAAAGATTTATCCCTAACTCATTAGTGCAATTCAGGTACCGACGTTCAAATCAGCGTTCTCGGTCTGGTAACCATTTTAGGACTGCTCCCCAAGTAAGAAAAACCAAAAATCTTACCTTCTTCATCACTCCCGATCATGCGATATCGGTCGTAGCCACTGAGCTCTCGATGGAGACCAAGACCAAAGTCATCCTTCGTCCACTGAAGCTGGCCAGCTTTGTTCTCCACTCGACAGGGGAGAGTCACTCTTGATCCTACTACTGCAGTCTGGAAAAGAAGGGATGATGTTAGAAAGAGAAAAATCTAATCTGATCTAGCCTACAGGATTCCACTGCTGGGCAGATACCTCCCATTTTTCTTCCAGCCAGTCCCTCCGGCAACCATTCAAGTCGTCACGCCATCTCTTTCGAGGTCTACCGCGACTCCCGTTATCATGAGCCAGCCACTGCGTGACGAACCGAGCCTACCGTTCATGTAGCATGTGACAAACTTGTCCAGCCTAATCCCATTGAAGTCTGGCTGCTACGTCCTACATCAGTGTTTCCAGAAAAAAAATAAAGATTGTATTTATTTACACGTAAGTAATAAATAAAATAGTAGGAGGAGGTGGTGATAGTAGTAGTAGTATAGTAGTAGTAGTGGAGCAGCGTGGTGGAGTATGCTCCATACCCCCTCCGGTTGATTGAGGGGATGCCTGTGCCCAGCTATGTAGAACACTCCTTTATCACACTATTTCTTAATCTATCAATCACAAGTTACGCATCCAAGTTCATCTAACTAATACTTAATACAAATATAAAGTTATCATCTGGATCTAAACCAATTCAATTTAACTTCCAATGTATTTATTGAATTAGCACTCAGTTCATCCCCAGACATCAAACTTCAATCGATTTCAAACTGCATCAATATTCAGACTTCATTGAAACGTCGTCGCAAGGATTGGCCAGAGATTGCGCAAAGTCGAGAGGAGTGGAAAAGTCAAGGGGAGGCCTTTGCCCAGCAGTGGGATCGTATAGGCTAAATAAGATAAGATTGAAACGTGGCTTGAATAGAAACCGATGTCCATAAAAAAGTATTAACCTACATACATGGCGGTGTTTCTGGAAGACAATGAACTTTCTATCTCATTTTTCATTTTGAACTTGAAGCTTTATGTCACCAACTTGGAGCTATTTTTGATATGAAGTTCTAATATGGATGTGATTAACCGTATTGTGAGCCAACCAGTTCATAGCTGATTAATTCATCCATACATGGTGTTAAGAAAAACAAGTTCAAAAGCATATAGGTAATATACTAAATGCATACTATATTTATTACTTACATAAACAGCCTATATACGTCCCACTGCCGGGCACAAGCCTCCCCTCAATTAAACGGAGGGGGTACGGAGCATACAGTACTCCACCACGCAGCTCCACTGCGGGCTGGTGGAGGTATTCTACGGCTAATAGCCGGGATCAACTGCTTAACGTGCCCTTCGCATCACGAAATCATCTTTTTCGGACAATCAGGCGATTCAAACCTGCAATGTCCTTGTCAAACAAAGGCAGTCGCAAAAGGTTTCGAAAATGTTGGACCTCCAGATCAGCAGCTCGAAGGTCATTTCGAACCACTGGACCACAGAGGCTCTTAGTATACACACAATACTTCAAAAAGAAAGGTAAACTACAGCCAAAACATGGGGAATCCCACCCTATTAATGAGCACATGAATAGAAGATGAAGCGAACAAATAATTTGTGATCCTATCAACGGTGTTTTATGAAATAGGGTTTGGCTGGCAATTTCCCCATGATTTATGGTATTGGCCGGCCAAATTGGTTGGGTGGGTTTATTTAGACCATTATGTACACTGACCTTCTAACTAATATTTCTATGCTGGATTGGAAGCGAATAGTATAGTATATATAGATAAAATACTTCATTGAGCACAATGGCCAAAAGATACAGAGATACGGACAACAGATACAGAAAAGCACAATAATTTCTTCCAGGCAACCTTTGAGTACAGAAAAAAATAAACTCACATACGTCATAGAACCTTGTTTTTATTAGGCTACCTGATTAGTTGTCAAAAGGTTTATCTTATCCATTTTAGAACTTCGCACCTATATCATGAGTCATCATTATCATCATCAGCCTATAACGTCCCCACTGCTGGGGCACGGGCCCTCCCTATGGATGGATAGGGAAATCGGGCTTTAAACCATCACGCGGGCCCAGTGCATTGATGGTTATTAACGACTGCTAATGCAGCCGGGACCAACGGCTTAACGTGCCTCCCGAAGCATGGAGGGGCTCGAGATGAAAACTTTTTTTTGTGGTCACTCATCCTATGACCGGCCTATGCGAAAGTTGCTTAACTTCAACAATCGCAGACCGAGCGCGTTTACCGCTGCGCCACCGAGCTCCTCATGTATATATCATGAATAACTATATGCACAAAAAAAAATCTTTAACAGAGATGGTACATAATAATATTTGCTGTTGTGACCTCCTAGTAAGTGTGAAACACCTGTGTCAGAAGGTACATCGTATTATAAGTAAACAATGAAGAAAATATAAAAATAAACGTGTGTGTTTGTGTGTGTGTGAAATGTCTTCCGATTCCACACTTGTGGTAATGCCCATCCCTTAAGGGATTACGGGCGTGAGTTTATGTAAAGATTTATCTTTGTATTTCTAGCTGTATGGCGTGTATCATTAGTTGAGCCTAACCTTCATAATTTACAGTTATTAACGATTATGTTCAGTAAGAGATTGTTTTGGGTTACCAAGGATTAGACGGGTTGGTTATAATTATGTTATGGCTTATTTAAAATAGTACCTATAGTACCTAATGTGTGTTTAGGGATCATGTTTTTATAACTAAAACGTTAAAAAGTAAAAAAAGTTCGATTAAAAATAAATCTTACCTGATCCTGCGGCTCCATGGCAAACTTCTGTTCTCTGTATCCACCGCACACCCCAAAAGCACAGATCAGCACTAAATAAAAACTAAAACACCCGTTCCGAGTCCGCAACAACAAAAATAAAGGTGGCACACCCCTAGCGCGCCTAAAGTTCGACATTTTTCACTCACTCACTCACTATTTGTGCTTCCCGACATTCGTTTCCTATATCCGTTGTTATTTTTGAACTTTTACATTTTTAAACGTTCAACTTCCCCTGCCGACTGCGACGCGCTCTATTTTAGAACTGTCAAATTCAAGCGCCATGTTTTTTTGGTTGGGTATTTTCTAATGCAACTATTAATTGTTCGTATGATTTAGTGGGTGTTTTAAGGGTGCGATGATTCACGCGCGACCTGAAACAAATGAAAAAAAAGTTTGTTAGATTTTTCTTTGCAGCTCTTCTATATATAGAAAAGATAAAATTTTATGGATTATTAAAGTCATATTAATTATGATTGGCTTAGAAGTAACAAGGGAAAGGAAATGAATACGAGTTTTATCTCCTTTAAATATATTGCTACATAAAGTCTTGACATGAAGTCGAAATAATAACTTTTAAATCACTAACTATCGTAACATAAAAGTGTCTAATATTCTATCTAGTACAGACAGTTATACGGCAGATAAGCTATCAAATACTATATCAACAAGTAAAAAGAAAAAATAAACACTTAACGGTATTTTCTTCAATATCCGCATTTTAAACCCTCATTCGTGTCATCCAACTAAATTAAAAATGATAATATGCAACAAATTGTAAATAAATCTCTCAAAGTTGGCAACATTGCATCACGCAACAAAATTTTTCATTACAACTGCAGACTCCTAAATCTAGCAAGTTTATAGTTCGCAAGTTGTACTCAGAAAATGTGACGGGAAATTTAAAATGAGGCGGGTGATAAGAAGTGTATCAAGTATGTCCTTTGCTGTGAGGTTATAAGACGGTATTTTGTATACAGCTTTATATATTTTATTCCAGGGTAACGTAAGATGGGAACCTAGAGACTTGTCTAATGTATTTTTCTTCTGTACATATAGTCTGGGTTGTGTGGTGAATAACCAATTTCATCAACCACGAGGGTTATTATTAAGCCACCAAAGGCCTCAGACATGGCTTATGTAGCGGCTACTTACTTACTTAATCAGTAAGTATTAACTGGGTCGCCGCTTAAACATGCCTTTCGAAGCACGGAATCATTTTTCAGACAATCAAGTGAATTCAGCCTGCAATGTCCTGACAAATCCAGGGCTCACGTCCACGTCCCCACCGAGATTCGAACCTGAGACTTTTCCAATGTGAGTCCATCGCTCAATCACATGACCACGGAAGCCATTGCCTCTTACAACTAATTTATTGTAACACTTTCCAAATAATTATTTTAAAAATGTTTATAATGCCTGGAATGTTGCCAATCAACACTTCAATAACTACCGATACGATATAAAACAAGTTTTTTTTTATTTTCAACACAAAATTACCTACACGAAAACATTTAATTTAGATAAAAACCTATCCATTATAGAACGGGATCTGTTCTACCTTCAAATATAATGCGCTCACATTAATCCAATGGCGACTAATAGTTACGATTATGTTTAATGAGTTCAGCGCTCAAAGAAATATGGTATGTGTCATGGGAATATGTACAGAACTACTGTGTATAATTATGGAGATACGCGCTCTAGAAAATCTGTATAATTTGAGCTGTGGTTAGTACAAGAACGTGTTGTGGATAGTAGCTAGTAAGAGAGGTTCCACACGGACGGCGCTCCGTTGCGTCGTCGTACCGCTAGCTTTAACTTACTGAGAGACACAGTTTTGTAACACATTTCAATGGCAACTGGCGAGTGTTTGTGATTAACACTTTCAAGGACAGAACGTCTAATGACGTTCCGATTCCAAGGTGTTATATTACCTATTATGAACCATCCATGAGCCATGGTCTCTGCCCTTGAAAGGGTTAAGCGACCTTCCCTATTTCACTAATCGATATCGCATTATTGTGACATATTACAGTAAGGTTGCTATTATTGCCCCAAATTATGAAGCAAACTAAAACGTTCGACGATATAACGAAATATTCCAGTCTTTTGAGATGACGTAAAATGTATTATAATTTACTCAAAAATAACAGTTTTTTTCACTATTTAATGGATGTTATTGTATTATAAAACTTCCTCTTGAATCCGCATCAAAATCGGTTGCGTAGTTTTAAAGATTTGAGCGTACATAGGGATATAGGGATAGTAAAAACGACTTTGTTTTATACTATGTAGTGGTATGCAAATCGTCTATTGTTTCGATATCCCAAAAACTGCGTCACACCGTGAGATAGGCAACAGGAAACCCTATGATGTCAATGTTCTGGAAGCAATGCCGCAAGGCGTCGTTTAGAATCTCATTGTGATTTATTATAGAACGAAGAAGACGTCGTTTCGACGTCACAACGGAGCTACAACGTATCGTGTGGCCTCGCTCTTAGGGTCTACGCATATTTACGAATATACGCGTCAGAACAGGTATTCGTTTGGAACCATATTTTTTTTGTGTAAGTCACTTGTTTGATCTAGTCTTAATTGACGGTTTACTCAAAACATTTACACAAAACGTGCTTCGGAAGGCACGTTAAGCCGTTGGTCCCGGTTACTACTTACCGGTTGATGTAAGTAAGTAGTCGTTACATGAGCCATGTGAGGGGCCTATGGCGGGTCTATATTAACCTTGACACCAGGGTTGATGAGACACACGATAGAAGAAGAAGATTCGAAATTTTCATCATAAGCAAAATTAGTTAGAAGGTACGGATTATGTTGGGAACACGATTTGACTCTACTTTTATTTCTGCAATCCATTATAAGGTAGCTTTAAATCGGGACAGGGTGTCCAATAAACTGTCAAGTTGACTCTGGGCCGACTTATAAAATAACTGTTGCTTGAAATTTGGATCACATTATGTATAGAACCAACCCGCAGTGGAGCAGCGTGGTGGAGTATGCTCCATACCCCCTCCGGTTGATTGAGGGGAGGCCTGTGCCCAGCAGTGGGATGTATATAGGCAGTTTATGTTATGTATAGAATTATGTTGCTATCTATATTCCTTCTCTTTATTTTGATCAGAATAATAATGGGTGGAAGATGTAATCGTACCTGGGTGTTATAAAGGTCATCACTTATACCCAAAAACAAAGATGAAAGATGCATATGTCTGTTATCCATGAAATTAGAAGATTAAACTAAAAAAAAACTATACAGCGCCATCTATATTGATTTTGAGGAAAGTAAAGAAAGTACCTCATTGCTGTAAAAGGTCAATGACTTGTAACGTTCCTAATTACGCAGAAACGATGCAAGAACGATGGTAATAGGCGTTTTTGTAAGTTTTTGTCACTAGCCACTACAAATAGTGGCTTTGTTAATTTGTTTAATAGCAAATAGCGTGAACGCTTTTAGTTAGAGCATTATAAAAGTGATGAAATTGTTTTTATTTTTTTATTGTGGATAAAAAAACATAAACAGCACATAAACGTCCCACTGCTGGGCACAGGCGTCCCCTCAATCAACTTTCTCAACCTGTAATGTCCTAACCAAACTAGGGCTCACAAAGTTATTTTTGTGATATGTTCCCATCGGGATTTGAACCGGGGACCTCTGGATCGTGAGCCCAACGCTCAAACCTGGACCACGGAGGATGTCCCAACGTTAAAGGGGCCAATCTGACGAATATGATCCATATGCCAGGGAATAGGACATCTAGCTTGTTAATGTGGAATGATTGATCATATTACTCACACGTACGATTAGTAAAGTACTCGGGCAGTGATTAATGACAAAGTTATTCTGACTAGTTCGCGGTAAACTGAATCAGTTACATTATTCGCTTCTATGCTGCAATGGGAGTGATTAAAACATACTTTTTATGACGTGACTTGTTGTAGATATGTGATACAAATCTTGTTAGCCCAGTTGGTAGAACGCTTGCCTCTCACTTTGTGGTCGCAGGTTCGAATCCAGCAAAGGCCTAAACCAATGGGTGTCGAATTTGTTTTCGAATTCATGTTTGGATCATGATTATCACGTGCTCAGCGGTGAAGGAAAACATCGAGAAGAAACCCACATTCTCAAACCCACATGTACGGTCACGAGCATGGATCTGTTGACAAATTGACCTGTAAGTCTCACTAAATGTCAAACATGTTAGTGCGACAGAGACTTTTTTTTTTTGACTTATTATAGATTTGCCGCAGATGGCATTAACTACTTGGCCGGACGACAGAGTCCTAAAGTGGGTATATTATATTGCTCATTACTGTATATAACATACACGTGAGCTCACGACTATATCCCGATTGGGGTTGTCAGAGGTACATCCATCGGAAAATGAGCTAAATACTTACACCTCACCGAGCTTTCTGTTAGACCAACGTGATATGTTGAGCCAAATGTGTTAATGACGACTGCAATTATTATGTATTCATTTAAGTCGTATTTGTGGGAGACACGGCTTCCGTGCCTCACTTAGCAGGGTCCACAGAATACCAGCGTCGAGGCTCGCGCCGCGGCTTATGCTAAGTGAGGCCCTTTTATAAAGGACACCACCACCATCGTTGACCAGTCCATACACTCGATTGTTTGTGTTTCTCGTGTATGTTGTTGTCTTTTTTTTTATTATGTGTTTGATTGTAAGTTATGTGTTACTCCGTGTTTTTTATTGTATATTTGTTATATACATACATACATAAACTCACGGCCGTAATCCCAAATGGGGTGGGCAGAGCCACAAGTAATCAAAGACAACTTGCAGCCACTGTTGTATATTTGTTGTTTGTTTTATATTTGTTGCTGTGGTGTCCCTTTATAATAAACGTTTCTTTCTTTCTTTCTTTCTTTCTTTCTTTCTTTCTTTCTTTCTTTCTTCAATTACGATAACTTTTTAACTAATTGGTGCAAGTCCAGTATCGGGGTTCGAACTGGCTCTCCTCGTTTGGGAAGCAAGCCGGTGTATCACAAGACCTTAGTGAGTAGTGAGTATGTGTATAATAGTTTATAATAGTATTTTAATTACATCGTACTCATTTTATGTAAACTAAACTTTGAGCTAGTTGGAATAACTTCGAAACTTCCGCTTATATTGTAGGCAATACTGAAATTACGTAATCATACTGGTATTAATAACTCGATAACATTATTAATAAAAAATCTGAAAAAGAAAAATAAAATGTCGGATTTTTTTTTATAGCATTCATTTCACCCGTGCTTAGGGAAACTAACAAAGATTAAAAAAAAAGAAATCGAAAAAAATCTGACTCTGACAGTACTTGAACCCGCAGCTCTTGTCAAGCCATTAACCATTACACCACCGGGTCCTCATCCTGTCCAGTCATGAGCAATATAATGTACCCACTTTAGGACTCTGTCGCACTAACATATTTGACATTAGTGAGACTTACGGTTCAATTTGTCACAAAAGTTAATGTGACATGGTACCAAAGAAATTTTCGATCTATATCGTCATAATTCAAATAATTTGTTATCACCTGGTTTTGAGGATTTTTGCCCGGCGTTGGGCTCGCTTCTACGAGCATTACACGGGACTTAAACACAGCTGACGAGAAGTTGGTATATCTATACACCCCTGCTTACCTCTTCGGGAATAGAGGCATGATGCTATGTTATGTTTTACTATGATAGTTCTATACGGTAGCTTTTTAAAAAAAGCAAATGTTTTTTTTTTTTTTTTTCAAAAAATATTTTTTTTTTAGCTCCGGTTCTAACTTCTTACTACAGATCTAAATTGATTAAAATAAAACTCTGCTTAGCGCAACCAGAACATTAATATTTTTTACTATGCCCATTATCAACAGCAATTGACTTTTTAATTTTATCAGTCATAAAATTAATAGTGCTAGATAACACTGCTTACAGATAGGGACCACATGTATTAATTAATTAGTAACCATAGTGAAGATTATAAAAGAGAATAGCGGCTAAGTAATCTAAGGGAGGGGATTTTATTTAGTTCATTCACCTTTTATATCACATGGTTTCAAGTAGAGCTAACATGCGCAACGTGATAAAAATCTGTCACGGTCATTTTATCCAATCTGACGATATAATTATGTCGTTTTGTCGATTTGTGCTAATCATCATCATCATCACCAGCCCATTAACGTCCCCACCGCTGGGGCACGGGCCTTCCCTATGGATGTATAGGGAGATCGGGCCTTAAACCACCACGCGGGCCCAGTCCGGATTGGTGGTTGTTCACGACTGCTAATGCAACCGGGACCAACGGCTTAACGTGCCTTCCGAAGCACGGAGGAGCTCGAGATGAAAACTTTTTTTGTGGTCATCCATCCTATGACCGGCCTTTGCGAATGTTGCTTTACTTCAACAATCGCAGACCGAGCGCGTTTACCGCTGCGCCACCGAGCACCTCCTTTGTGCTAATATGTGAACCCAAATAAGTTAACGGTCTCCGTGGCTCACGATCCGGAGGTCCCGGGTCCAATTTCCGGGGACACATCACGAAAATTACTTTGTGATCCCTAGTTTGGGTATAGGACATTACAGGCTGATCACCTGATTGACAGAGAGAAAGATGATCCGTGCTTCGGAAGCCACGTTAAGCCGTTGGTCCCGGTTACGGCTTACTGATGTAAGTTAGCAATCGTTACATGAGTTATGTCAGGGGCCTTTGGCGGCTCAATAGTAACCCTGACACCAGGGTTGATGGGTTTGGTAATCTACCTCACAAACTACACGTTATGAAAAAAAATGAATATGAAAAATATTTATTCATTGCCAGACCAGCGTGGTAAAAACTATATTAAAAATTAATGAAATGCATACAAAATAACTCGCGTCCTAAATCTAAATCGCTATCAAATCATCACAAAAATGTTTTAAAAAATACTCACCAGTTTTTTTCTAATAAGATATTAAATAAAGACTAAACTTTTATACACAATAACTGAATTTTAAACCAACGATATCACTCTATACTATACTAGTTAACTACTCTACACCGCTACTCATCCTGCACTGTCGGACAGTTAAATTTTAACCTATTGTGGGTATTTTTAACCTACCCCCTCGGGCGTCGGCGGTGACTCAACCGCTGGTTAAACTAACTCAGAAACTTCAGGTTATTTTTAACCATTTAGTTAAATACGGGAAATATGTGGATGAGGGGAAGATGATACTGCATACATACACGAAAACTCACGCTCGCAATCTTTAATGGGATGGGCAGAGTAAAGCCACTAGTAATATACCGTCCTAAGATAAATAAGAGTATGTGAAAGCAAAAAAATATTAGCTGGATCTTATTTCTGCTATTGCATTGTACAACCTGCCTACCCCGATGGTGATTAAAAGCACTTTTTCTTCTTGCCTCATATGGGTTGTAATCGCAATGAACAACCTCACCAACCCTGGTATCAAGGTTACCATTGAGCCGATAAATGCCACTGACATGGTTCATGTAACGACTACATACTTAGTAAATGGTAAGCCGAAATCGACACATCTTAACATGCTCTACGAAGCACATATCATCTTACTTTCTTACAATCAGGTGGTCAATTGCAATTTCCTAATTTAAACTAGGGTGCAGAAAGTGACTTCTTGTGATCTTGTCCCCAATGGGAATCGAACCTTGAACGGCGTTGTAGCTGTACAAATAACCACTATAAATTGCGTGTGTGGTTTAAAAGCAATAGTAAAAAAAAATAAACATTCTTTCCCATGCATGCGTCCTAGGTTTCAAGACACATGCTAAAGTATAGTGTGTGATTAAGATCTATAAAAAATCCTTGTAACTGTAACCATAAATAGGTCGCAAGCGCAAGGTACAGTTTACCATTTTATTTAACTTTGTTATTATCTTTATAAGCAGGTGGTGAACATGCGGTTAAAATCCAGTTTTTTTCTCTAGTTTTGTATTTTTAACTCGACGTGTTTTGAGAATCTGTCCATATTGGATGTGCGTTTTGTTGTTGCTTTGACTGACTGACAGACAGATTAGAGGGTTTGAATGGTGAAATTATCTTGAAGATTTTTTTTCAAAAATCTCTGTAGTCCTGTAGTTCATCGTCTTGTTTCTCAGACGGTGAGCATCGTTTCTAATTTATCTAGTTTTTAATTTATCTCCAGTGCAGTTGTCACATACACTGTTGGCTTGACCATAGACGTCGATACGGCTCACCACATATCACGTTGGTCTTACAGATAGCTCGGTGAATAGTGGGTACTTAGTTCATCTTGTTATAGATGTACCATTGACTACGTCAATGGGGGTTTTTGATGACCCAGCATTTTTCAAAAACATCCTTAATTTGTTCGTTATACGTAATAATTTATCCACGTGTCGGACGACGCTCAGTGGGTAGGCCCGCTACAAGGTGGACCGACGATCTGATGAAGGTCGCGGGAAGCCGCTGGATGCGGGCAGCGCAGGACCGATCGTCGTGGAGATCCTTGGGGGAGGCCTATGCCCAGCAGTGTGCGTCATACGGCTGATGATGATGACGTAATAATTTGACTGTTGCATCTTCCATCCGCTTTATAAATTACGGCTTAAATAGTAATGACGCGTTCCACTGCTGGGCACAGGCCTCCACTCAATCAACCGGGGAGTTATGGAGCATACTCCACCACGTTTCTCCACTGGTGATTTTCCAAGCTAATAGAGGGACCAACGGCTTTACGTGCCCTCCAAAGCACGGAATCATCTTACACTTTCCAACAATCAGGTAAAGCCTGCAACGTCCTTACCAAACAAAGGACAGTCTCTTAAAGTGATTTCAACAAGGCCCTTATCGGGAATCGAACCAGGAGCAGATTGCGAGTTAAACGCTCTAACCACTAAACCACGGTGACTGTTGTACCGGCCTATGCTCCATCTGAAATCAAACTTAATATACCTCGGCCCAGAATCCAATAACCATCTATCCCTTACCCCAATCAAATTATACCAAAACCCGAAGCCTACGAACCGTATAGTTAAGTTTAATTGTCGTAACACTAATTGTTAACGTTGTCACCGGTTTAAACCGAGATTACAGTTCTATAATACATATACAATCAGACTTATGACACTTTAGTAACTAGTTTGAATCACACACACACAGCGACCCTAATAAGCATGTGATTTATTCCATTAACAGAAGGCTTGGTAAAGCGTAGGTACTCAGTTCATCTTATTTATTTATTTATAAAGGTACATACAACATTACAGTGTAACCCAATGCGCTGTACGAGAAAACAAATATACAATAAATGAAAAAAAAAAAACTATAAATAACATGGAAAGCACAAAAAAAAAATTCAAAAATTAAAAAGTAACTATCACACAAAAAATGATGATAATAATAGAAAAATCAAAACAGTAAATCATTGACAAATCTTCTCGCAAAAAGCCAAACACTCTCTCCATACACTCCGCCATCTATCAGCGAACACATCACATTGTGGTGTCGATTCCAATATCGCGGAGAGGAGACGCAAAGCACGCATAAATGGAGAATTCGCGTGAGACACAGTGCGCGCACGCGGCACAGCTAACAGCTGGTGGCTGCGTGCTCTCTTGTGATGGATGCACTTCTGACTACCTACCTTCAAGGCCCGAGTGAACAGGCACCTTCTGGGCGACCTCGCTCTATCTTAGGCCTCGTCAATGCCTTCGGGCAAGTCTGGGGCCAAGAGCGAACCCATCAAAGGTAAAAAAAAAAACCTACCCCAATTGCGATATAGTTGTGAGCTTATGTTATTTTATGTTTGTTTAATTAAAACCGGACCTGTCAAATCTTCAGATTAGGTAAGCGGACCCTGTGAAGAAATATTAGATTTCCTAATCAACCACTGCTGAACATAGGCTTTTCCGAAGGAAAGCCCTACCCTCAGCCTTAGGAATCCAGGCGCTTCCAGCCACCTTCTGCAAGTTGTTCCGCCATCTTGCCAGCGGTCAACCCATACTGCGCGTCCCTGAGAGATCCGGTCTCTATTCCAGAACACGCGACCAGGGGTTTTCGGTTCTATTATTATTTTTTAATAATAAAATTTATTCACTTCCCGCCCTGTCCATGAATGGATTGAATTTATCAATGTCTTGTAATAGACGTGAACTCTCAATACGGATTTTTGCGAGAATTTTACCATAAAACTTGAAATATTATTTTCTTCTTTATTATGTAAAAGGAAGGCAGTAATAAAACCGTCTGTCTGCCTGTTCCCTCTCACATTTCACGACTCACTGTACCAGCTACGCTAAATATAAATACTAGACCATCGGCTGGTTGACTACTAGATACTGTCATGTCGTAAAATTGTCAGAAGGACTGTGTCCAATATAACGGATGAGAGCGATGATGCTAGGAGTTAGCCAAGTTGCCAGTTTTTTTTAATACCAGTGATAAAAGTGCATGGTATTAAAAAAACAAGGTGACATAAAGTGTCATGTCAATGGTATATTTTTTATCACTGTTACCATACGGTGCATCAAATCCAACTAAGGACTTCATATTAGAAGTAACGCTAATGCGACTTCTGGTTACTTAACGCTATGCCTACCCCATTCAGGATAACACGCGTGAACGATAAGATTTTACCTATATTTTTTATATATTTTTTTAGATAAACATTAAACAAACACATGTTTCCAAATACAGGAAGCTATATGATCATTTTAAGAAATAATTGGTAATTTAAATGAACATTCGTTTTACCAATCAGACCACATTTCCTGGATACAATTGATACCACATTCGCTTTAAAGTAAATTAACCGTATAAATAACTAAATTAACAGTAAATTATTAATTAAGTACACATAATTAGGTATCTAAGGGCTCGTTAGTCGATAAACTAGTGTTGTTCCGGAAATACGGTGCATTCTACAGTTCAAATGGATACAACTAAAACCAGACCTATTTTAATCGATTTTAATATCGAGAGCTTCCGAGAACCTTAAGATTCTTGGTGTGAGTATCGTTAGTCGTTTTTTCTCACAGATTCTTTTTTTATCTGTAGATTCGAAGCCATGATTGAATTTTGTTAGTATAATCAATTAGGTACATAAAGAGTGATAGCGACATCGTAACTATAAGTTTAAGAGATGACTCGTAGCAGGATTCTTAGTTGAATTTAAGAGGAATTTTCCATCGCAACAGTATGGAACTGAATACGCGTTAGATAGGTAAAAAATAATATTCATTTTTAAAGAACGAGGATAAACACTGCCTATTCCTCCCGTCTCGTGTCGCTACTGTTGAGTGTTCTTAAAATTTTGACAATTCCCTACACTATTTGAAGAGACAAACATATTGGTTATATATTTATCGGTTATACTTTTAACCCTTTGCGCAACGTTTAACTTAGCAAAATAATAGTATTTTATTTATTTCCTATTTCGTTTCAGTCTCTCTCTCTCTATTTAAGAGCTGCGCTCTTGTCGGTGGAGTAATCGCCATTCCTCTCTTCTTCCCGCCAAAACCTTCACCTCCCGATACGACACGACCTGCACCTTCTCTTTTATTTGTTTCATAAATGTTATCCTAGGTCTACCCTTTCCTCTCGTCCCTTCAATTTTTCCTTCTATAATGTTTGTTATAAATGAATCGTGTCGTTTCAGTCTGAAACGAAGAAACTTAACTTATTTTCAATCAAAACTGCCTTTTTCCAAGTGATGTTTTTTCTTTTTCCTAAGTGACCCTTCAGATGAGACTCCACGTGGCTTCACATTTTATAGCAATTTATTACGAAATTTAGCTGGACAGTATGGAGAATTGTCAAAATTTAGAATCACTCAAGTGCTAAGATTTTTTGATAATTTTATTAGATGTGAAATTACCAAATAATAAATTACTGTTAATAAGTGTGCATTTGTGATGTTTTGTTTTGTCTGTCTGTGTGCTTAATATCGTGTTCTCCTATTTCAGGTAATACAATAGGTGTCCCTGGATTGACTTTGGATACATTTTTCAGACATTATCTATGGACAAGTGTCTTTTCTATACTTGACTTTGGCAGTAATGGTTGTCTACTATACCACGACCGGTTGCCATAAACCATAAAGTTGAAGTTGAAGATGTAAAATTGACTATGACTGTGACTTGAGCTTTTAGTTTTTATCCTCCTTTCTTCCAAACAAGGGTAAGTAAACTGTAATAACAAAGTACAGTTTCTTGTTTCACCGTGTTTAACTTGAACCCTTCCGAGAAACGTAAGTAGGTATAACAAGATAATTGGACCAAAATTGTTGAAGATAATTCAACTACCTTTTGGCTCCATATTGTTCTTAAAATAATACGGTTTTCGATTTGTATGGTGTTGTATAATTATTTGAATGTAAATGGTAGGTTTGGTTTAAACATACGAATTATTTGTTGAAAGTTGTTGTGGGTGATTTGGTTTTCTTTTGTTTTGTTTTCGGAGACTAAGAGTTGAAAATATATTAGGTTCTACGAAAATAAAGGTTGTCCGCTGCACTGTCCAACCTGATAATTCTGTGAACCGTTATAGCATAGAATAATGAATAATACTAAGTATAGAACGGCAAGATAACAGCCGTGGTAGCGCAGTTGGTAGAACGCTTGCCTCTCACTTTGAGGTCGCAGGTTCGAATCCAGTACAGGCACCAATGATTATCAAATTTGTTTTCGAATTCATATTTGGGTCATAAATCATTATCACGTGTTCAGCAGTGAAGGAAAACATCGTGACGAAACCTATATTCCCGAAAATGCATTTTCGGAGGTATGTGACCTAACCTGTATTGGGCTGGTTTTCCCTTCGCGGGTTGGAAGGTCAGACAGGCAGTCGCTTCTGTAAAAAACAGAACCTGCCAAATCTTCAGGTTAGGTAAGGGGACCCTGTGAATAACGGGATAATACTAGGGAGATGTACTACGTATAGAACGGCAACTCTCCGCTCCCCACCAGCGTCTGAGCTAGGTTTACCTCACCCCCCTCGAACATAGTTTAGACTTGAATCGTATGGCGTCAGACGTCACACACAGATGCGCGTGTATGATAACGTCCATGTGTGGTGTCTGTGTAAAACGAGGTTGTTTGTATGAAGTGTCCGGGGTGTGGTTATAGTATTTATGTTCCAAAAACGAAACTTCAAATACAATACTTGTGCGTACGTGCTCGTAGTTACATCTCAAGCCGAGTGAGAGTCCTCAGAGCTCCCCATTTGTCCGGCCAAGTAGTACAAAAAATCACCTCAAGGGCAAATGGTGTACATATAACAAGATTTCACTCAAGTAATGTCCGTTGTGGAACATATGGTTACGTACTTCATCCAATAAAAGGTCATGGGATAAAATTATATGCCTCACTCACTACCAGTGTTGTCAATCTATCGATGATATCGATAATATCGATAGTTGGAAAGCTTGAGTATGATAAACAGCAATAGAGTGGATCTCCGAATACAAAAAGATGTTAAAACTTATATGTCGTCAACTTACATTAACCTGTGTCCGACAGGGGTAGGCAGAAGTGTATATATACAGGTTGTTAGTGACATCGTAACGAATACTCAGGGGGATGATTCAGACCATGATTCTGAGTTGGTATCAAGTCGAATTTTACGTCGCAAAATTCATGATTGTTTCTTAATCATGTATTAATGTGTACAATAAAAAGTAAATAAAAATACCGATATCGATAGTCTATCGATCCACAACACTACCCCAAACGATCATCTTAAAAAACGAGGCGATTCATTTTCTTGTTATCAAGATCCGATCGGTTTCGGCGATGCAATTTTTTCGAAGATTGGTGTATAATTTCAATACAAGATTTACGAACGTGAATTGTGATTTATTTATGAATGTAATTACAGTAATACAAACAATTGAAACGCTTTGTGACGTACAGGAAAGAACTAGAGCTCCGTTTAGATGTATCAGTTTACTTGCTCAAGCTTAGAATGTGCACAAGTAGGTTACACTGCAAGTAGAGAAAAGTGACTGTTTAAAATATATAAATGCTTGCGATTAGGTAGCCAAATTACTGAAATACTAAGGCTAAGGCCCTGTGGCGAAGTTTTTCTTGCAACAACTTTTCCTCGGCTATACAGGTTGTGAGAAGCTGCAATAGTTTTAGGCGGATTATGAGACGTTCGTTATTTAAAAATTGACGATTCAAAGTGTAACTGTATTACCAACTGAAAAAAGATATTTTTTTAATTTATATTGATAGAACTGCGTTTATTTTGTACACTTTTCTTGCATGTAATATGTACTTGATACGTTATTCTGTAAACAGAACTTTAGGAATATTTATATTTGCAAGCAATTTCCGATAAATTATTACAACATCATGCATCATATTTATCTTTCTACACACATACAGCAGAAATGTCACATCCATATTTATTTTTCTGCTAATATGTAGCAGAGTGTAGGAATGGTAGGCGGAATGAAACGTAACGTAAAGGTGTGTGATAGAGAGAGCGAGGAGTGAGCGAGAGAGAAGAGAGGATTGCGGAATGACAGGGAAATGGCGGTCGGTTGTTTAAAAATGGAAAATGTACTAAATTAATAAAACGTTGCCCCATCCCACTCTGCCCGTGAATTACTGGATAATGCTAGGGAGAAGACAATGATAATAAATAACTCGGTCTAGCTCTCTTCTGCTTCTTCTATCGTATTAGGGTTACTACCCCTCTAAAGATTGCAGACGTAGATTTGACGATGTATGTGTAACTCATATTATTACTACGTAGTACTTATTTTTTTTACAAAAATTTTGTTTCCTTGATTAAAAATAATAATATTAACAAAAAAAGTATTTATTTGTATTTTTCAAAGAAACTCCAATAGCCTTTTAAGGCTTCATCGTACGTAAAAGCAACCCAATATTTTAGCTTTCAATCCTGTTCTACTAAAAACAACTTTCGAAAACGAAAAAATAAAACAAAAAAGCATCTTGTTTACACGTAACAATACCCAAAACAATCAACTCATCGTGTCTGGTACCACTAATTTGTTCTTCATCCGACACGCCGGTGTGTCTCACAAAAAAAAAGAAAAAAAAACTCTTTTCTTTTTTCGACCTCAATCCTTCTGGGAACGGATGTTACAGGCATCCGTTTAATCGGGCATTCGATAAAGTGCCCGTTTTACCACCTGTCAAGGAGGCTACGCAATTTTGACTGCTACTTGGTAAGTGTACGGGTCATATTTGTATGAGACTTGAATGAGCGGTGACTCAGTTTGTAATGTATTCGGCAGCCTCTTGAGAGGTATTTATTTTGACAATGGCTTATGGCAATTTTCGAAATTGGAATAAGAAGTCTCGATGAAAGTTATTGAAAAGGTAATAATTTATTTAACTGTAGTATTTTAATATTTTTTGTTGTTAATAAGATAAAAAAAAATGACGTATTCAACAAAAAAAATGCGTTCATTGTCAATTTTATACGACGATAAGCAAAAACGTTTCGTAATATTAGGTATATTTTTTAACGGCTAAAGTCAAAATAATAGTTTTAGAAAAAAATGGCAGGGACTTGGCAGAATGGCGAATTATCTATTGCAAAATTCTTGGAAGACTATTTGAAAAAATAAATCAACCATTAAAGAACAAGTTTTATGTTTAATATAAAATCATTGGAGAACACGAGTTTCTACTTATCCTACAATTAATAATAATTCATTAATAAAAAAGTTTATTTAGGTAAAACCTACGACACACATATTTGTTTACAACATTCTATTCTTTTTTGACGTGACTTATTGTAGATTTGGCGCAAATGGCATAAAATACTTGACCGGAACAATCCTATCATCCACTACCACTTCGAAGATTATCCATGTTTGATCTTCAACTAGATTTCTAGATACGTTGCAGTGTAGCTTTCTAGAAGTTGTGCTGTTAATGCCAGTAGGCTGACCTCCTATTACATGGGACTTAAACAAAGCTAGCGATGACTGGGTGTTTATCCTATACACCTCTGCCTACCCTTCCAGGGATACAGGCGTGATGCTTTATCATGTTATTCTCCTCAGCTAACAAGGCGTGAATGTTCGACATTTATATGACTGTATGAGAAACTATGTGGATTTCCGGCCAACTAGAACTCGTATAACGACCACAGCGACCGACAAAACGTCGATTCGGATTGGTTTAGTATTTTATAACCCGAACCCGGTTTTTTTATGTGACATAAAAACTTCAAAAAGGAAGTCAAACATAACGGTACTTAAAAAAAACTGTGTTTGCCTAAGTAAATGTACACTGTGACTGCACAGTAGTCTAAATAAGCCGGCAAAAACTAATTGCCTGGAAGAGATTGCTCATATTTGGTGTTTTTAACTCCCTCAATCAGCGCTTGTCGCTATCGACCTACTAGGGTCGATTAATTCTTTCAAATATTTTTTCTTCTCAGACGACGCCCCGAGCCGAGGTTCGCGCCCAACTGGACACCCTCAGGCCTGTTGTCTTAAACGTTGTACCGGATAATAGCCTTAAGCGTTCACCATTTGTCGGGCCAAGTAGTCAATGCCATCTACGGCAAATCTACAATAAGTTACGTCAAAAAAAAGGTGTTTCTTAATGAAATTAGAAAAACCGGTTCATCTATTTGTTTGTTTATAAACATGTACTATAAACAATAATAAAAGTATAGTAACAGTAATAACAGTATGTTTAAGTCCCATAAAAGGAGGCGAGCGTATTGCCATTAAACGGGCACAAATACTGGAAACCATCAAAATCAAAATATCAAAATCAAAATAGTTTATTTGCTTTAAATAGTACATCAATATATAACCCGTTATTGGGACTTCCTAGTAAGCCTCATTTAAAGACCTGTGTCAGGAAGCCCCGCTCTTCCTAATCGGTATTACAACTTTGGTAGTACATATATCTATTTATTTCTTTTAACAAAAATAATCAGGACAGGCGACAGGATTAGCAGGACGTAGTGGGTAGCTCACTGGGACGGGCTAACCTATAAAATGCTACTTAGGTTCTATGACGATCTTGTGACGTAGCGAGTAGGCGCCGCTACTTCAAAAGCGCACCCGTGATGTCGGGCAGCAGCGGTATCAGTACTGGTTGGAGGCCGAGGAAATGGATTCTGGTAGGGCTCTAGCTAGAACATCTCCGATTGAGAAATTGGTCGGTGTACTGCGGAACGGAAGGCGATTGGGGCAACCACCGTTCTACACGCCCTATCTATGGAGTAATGAAGGCGGTTACTCCACCGACAAGAGCGCAGCTCTTAAATAAAGAGAGAGAACAAAAATAATCAACGTTTAAATAAAGATAAATACTTATGAGATAAGATGTGTGTGTGTGTTTGTGTATGTGTGTTTGTGTATGTGATAGCCCTACGATGCGACAGCGTCTTGGGATCGGAAGCTGCTATTGTTATAGCAACCATGTGATATTAGTTACCCAAACATGAATTCAAACTTATGAAGTCTTTAATCAGTGGTTTAGAGCCCTAGCTGAGACTCGAAACAATGTCACTGCGATGTAAATCAAGCGTTCAACATTAAAAATACTAAAACGAATAAATAATTCCTTATTCGAATTTTACCATTTGTTCAGGATGGTTAAAAAGGCGTTGAGCATTTTAATTTAAGAAGCAATATTGCTGTTTGATATTAAAAAAGACAGACATGACGACTACTCTTTTAAAAACTGACTTAGACTGTCTTGTCAAATAGCAGAATTGCTTTTCAAGATGAAATTCACTTCGTAGACCTCCAAGATTCGTCTATCGACAAGTTTATCGCGTTCTGATTTGAAGAAGACAGCGGGGCGAGGTTCCCAAGTAGCAACCGATTGTCTTAAAAGAGAATTGTAGATATCTTGAAGGCAAGTAGACTAAATCAAGCCCTTGTCTTGGATAAGTCTTATATGTCTCCAAGATATCCCTCAAGATGTCTTGAAGACACAGTTTAGTAAAAGTGGGCACATACTTTAACTCTTATACAAGACAGACTTAAGACAACGCTAAGTCAGACTTAAACCCTACTTTAGACAATGTTCTTGCGTATTCTAAACTTAGAATTCTTGTAGTATCACTTAATACCAAGAATGTATACTTGAAGATATCTACAATACTTAGTTAAGAGTATAGGATTGAATTGCACTGAGTCAATTGTAACTTAACGAAGTAAAACTTCAGGTCATACTTAAAACGATTTTTACTTCACGCGTCTTTATTTTAGAATATAATGGCGAACATTTACATTAACACAAGAAATGAAGTCTGTAAGAAAATGGCGACTAAAATACTAGTTGTTATTTTAACAAAAGGTTATTCCGCCGTTTCACATACAGGAAATTATAAACGCATGATTGTTTCTCGTGTAAAATCGATAGAAAGTGTTAAAAAACAGAAGGGCCTTGAATATACCAGAAAAATAATAATAAAATTTGTATTGATTATTCAGCAAATAAAAAAAATGGTGACATATGGTACAGAGAAATTCATTTTCTATTAATATGTGACAGCTGAACGCAGTAATTGTTACTACAACAGAAATATTATATTAATTTACTTCAGTTTTTGACGATAATATTGTCAAAAAAATTACTTGTTTTCTTCCTGTAAGTGCAAAATGGCGTTAAGTAATATTTTTCTAAATGAAGTAAGACTTTAGAAACAATTGATTTCGTAAGAATCAGTTTAGAAAAGTAAAGTCAAGTTGCACTTCATCAAGTACTAGTTAAGATAAATTTTACTTCAATTGTCTAGGAGTATACCCACTTAAGACAAAAAGTATTTAGTGAATTCCTACTTAAAACTCTTATATCTAAAGTGATCCTCTATTTTGATTAAGTGAAGTAATGTCGTAAAATCAGGTTTGTTTATTTTGTGCCAGAATTAGCTATGTAACAAGTAACAATTAAAATCGAACAAGCTTTTAAAACGTATGGAAAGTATGTTTGTTTAAGAGGTAAGTTTTTCGACTCGTGGAAGATAAATGTGATTTACTTAATTGTTTAATGTTTATCAGAAATGGAACTAACAAACATAAACTCAATTTGCTAATGAGTCTCCGCGCATACATTCTTATAGGCTACCTACATGGTTCGCTGACGCAAAGTAGGTACGATCACCGCGCTTCTAATTGCCAACGGAAACAATGTAATTATTGTAAAAATTTACGAGTGTCCGTTGAATATTGTATATACGAAGAACCCTTGCAATTTGATTAACGTCGTGTGTGTGCGCGGTAGTTTCCATACACAAAACTTAAAATATATTTATGATTGTGAATAAAGCTTAGTTAAAAATAGGTACATTTTTAAAATTATTAAAAGAAATAATGAAAGAAGAAAGAAAAGTATCTAGACACGCGGTAGCGTGTCAAGCCAAGTTCAAGAAATAGAACTGGCGAGCCGCACCGTGTGTAATATTACACGAACCATCTGGAGCCACTTTTGACCCCCTCATAAATCAAAAACTATTTCATATAAACGTATCAAATTTGGCTCATCTATTGACACTTGCGAGATACATATGTGTTCTAAATTTCATAAGCTTATCTCAAACGGTTATTTAGATATTAATATCCAAAAATCCTCATTTTTATCATTGACTGACTGACCTATAGATCAAAACTCTAACCCAGTTGCAGATGACCTAGAAAGTTAAAATTTGGTATGCAGATAGGTAATTAGATGAATACAAAGGAAAAAAAAACTGGCAACTTTTAAATAATTAGATTCTATTATGAACGCTTAACATAAATACCTAATTAGTGCCTGTACCTAACTATAGATGTAAGAATCAGTAAGTAATCAAAACTCATGACAGCTGGTCTTTTCGTGGTAGGTATGTAGATTAACTTAACATAACATATAATCACGCCTATATGCCCTATCGGGGTAGGCAGAGCACTAAGTGATCATGGAACCACTTGATGCCATATTCGACAAGTACTATGAAGGTAGGTAAGCAAGTTGGAACATGTGTTTAGCGGTGATAGGTTGTCAGCTTTTCGCCCACGATACAACACAACTTTCATCCATTTTACTGGCATATTTTTTTTTAACTTAACGTGAATCTTAAACAAGTTTAATAGGTATTCAAATGTTTTATTTTTATAAAGTCGACTTTTAGTTTTGAATTTGTCCTTTTAAAAGGACCCACGCGTTACGAGGATATGTACTTACCTACAAAAAGTAATGATATCCAATCAAAAACATAAATGTGAAATGAGAGCCAAGTTCAATATTATCGTTAGCAAAGTTTGTTAGTTACAAACAAACTCAATTTGCTAACGAGTCACCGCGTATACATTCTCATAGGTACTTACCTACATGGTTCGCTGACGCAAAGTTGGTACGATCACCGCGCTTCTAATTGCCAACGGATACAATGTGATTTTTGTAAAAATTAACAAATATCCGTTGAATATTATATACACGAAGAACCCTTGCAATTTGATTAACGACGTGCGTGTGCACGGTAGTTTCTAATTCCACCAAAAACATTATTGTTAAAAATGGCGACCAAGTTCCCGATGACTTTATCAAGCTAAAAAATATTGGAAGCGAATCTAATGCCCACTTTAAATGCATTTTACCATACACAAAACTTAAAATAGATATGTTTATGATTGTGAATGAAACTTTGTTAAAAATAGATACATTTTTAAAATTATTAAAAGAAAGAATGAAAGAAGAAAGAAAAGTATTTATTTATTATTAGACTAATAGGTACCTACTTTTAAATTTGAACTTAGCAGGTTTTTAATATAAAACTCGATTTTTCATGGTGTAGTGTTGCCGTGCGCTTAGACTAGGTTAGACTAGTTTAATCATTTTTGAGAAGATTTGTGCGAGACGTAGGTACCTGGGCCGCCACACGCTGGATCGGAATTGAAAAACATACGATTTTTTTGACAAAATTAAATGATTGTGTTAAACTAATCGATAGAAAAAAATTGATAGCAATGAAGAAGATATCGCATCGCTAACAAAAACAGTAGGATGTGCATTATCACAGGTTAATTTTCTGTATTTAATTTTCTGCCTTCGAAAACCACCACTTTTTATTTTTTGTTCTTCCATCTTTCTGCTTGCTTCTATTTCGATTATATCGTCCAGTGAATAGACTTTTCTTATGTTTTACTTATTGTAGTCAAAAACGAATAAAACAGTCTTGTATAAGAGCAACAAATAATCTTAACTAATCTATTCTCAAAGCTTAGTATTAAAATTGCCTTAAGTATATCTAGGCAATTCATTTTTTACTTTACAAGACTAAACTGATACTTCACTAAATCAATTTAGTATTAAGTGAGCCTTCAAATAATCTGAGTAAAGTAAAAATATACTTTTAGACTTAACAGTAGGCTGAGACAAGACTAAATAGTTTTGAGAATACTTAACTTGGTTTTGTGTATTCTAAATTATCTAAAGTAGGATTTGTTGAAAACTATATAGTATTAAAGAAGGAAAAGAATTTATGAAGTCCTAATAAGTCCTATTTGATTTGGATAAATCTCACTTTAGCTAAAGTTTAGACATATATGACTTAATCACAATTCTTGTTTGCTACTTGGGTTCTGTGTTATCTCTGAATACTTCATAAATTGAGTACACAAACTTTATTGTTTTACATTCAGTTACTAAGTGATAGAAAACAGATTAATTTACTGCAAAGTGACCTTGATTAAGTTGAAAACTTAAGTTAGTTAACTCTGGGTTTGCTTGACCTTCAAACTTTAAAGTAATTACACTTACTTTGTGATATACACAACACTTGGGACCTGACATAAGTTAATTACTAAGTTTCAGTTAACAATGCTGTTAACTATACGACAGAATTATGGTCTAGGTCAGTGGTTCTCAAACTATGGGTCGCGACATCAGGGGCCTTATTTTTGAATCGTTCGTCTTCAAGTCGCGTGCGAAAATATATATGTCTCATCTTGCAAAGGACAAGATTTGATGAGCTACGTGAAATGGTACTATGGTAGGTATACCACTAATAGATGTCCGTCTATTCCACTACCGACCTCAGTGGTATAGTTGAGCGTTGGGCGTTGGGTTCCGGAGGTCCCAAATCCGGAATCAAATCCCGGTTGGGACACATCACGAAAATCACTTTGTGATCCCCTAGTTTAGTCAGGATATTTACAGGCCGATCACCCGGTTGTCCGAAAGTAAGATGATACTTGCATCGGAAGGCACGTTAAGCCGTTGGTCCCGGTTACTACTTACTGATGTAGGAACGTAGTCATTACACGAGCCATGTAAGAGTGCTTTGGCAGCTCAAAATAACCCTGACACCTGGTTTGCTGAGGTTGGTCATCGACCTCACAACTCACACGACAGAAGTAGTCCAAAATCTTGACTCTTCACGACAAGATACATTTTGCAAATTATTCATACAGTTTAATTCATAAGCCATCAATACTTTAACAAATTAACTAATATTCAAGATCAATCAATTATCGTTGATTATTATGAAATCGAAAGGCAAGTCTAAGTTATGATCGTATTCTGACAGTTCTATAGATTGATATGTTTTGATCATATTACAGCGGGGGGCCAGCCACTGTATGCCTTCTCATCAATATGTTAATAATCTAGATAGGAACGTACCGAATAGTCGAAAAAGACGACTAATATTTTCGATTTTAGTCGGGGATGAATATAATACTCTGGAAAGGTAGAGCGATAAGTCATGGAAAATAAGGTGCAAAGACATTTGCAGTTCTTAAATCGATGTGATAACCGTCATTAATTAGTATATCATACTAAATAATACAATTATCTCTAAGTCGACTTTTACGATATGTCAACAAGCTATCTACTTCTTTACCTCAACCAAAAAACTCTTTCTACCTGGATTCAAAGTCTTCTTCTATGGTCTGAATTATGTGGTGGATGACCAAGATATTCAACAGGTATAAAATATATGGAACACACGTAAATTTTAGGCAGAAATTTAAACTCCCTTCCAAAATTTTATATTGGCCAATAACTCGACAGAATTAAGTCACTCGTCAAACGGGTTGCAAATCGGCGAGATGCCAATTTTATTCGCTTTAGTTATTAATTCATTTTAAAATTAACAGTTGTCAATCATCCGTCAATTTTCTTTTTCGCGGATAAGAAAATGACAGGTATAACTTAAAATAAATTTAGGAGGTGTTTGTAGGAATCGGGCCTAACTGACTAATTAATTGTAGTAAAACACGTCGGTTATTCAGTGCAGACTAATTTTTTATTTTTACCTTCACACACAATATATGACAGGTTACACATTTCATAAGTTAGATGTCGCTAGTAGGTACATTTTGATACAAACTTTATTCAATATCAACACCCCCACTTATCAAAATAAACAAACTGCTACAACAAAAGATAATTTATATTACAATTCAACAATACCCAAGTCTTTCATAAATTTATAGTGTTTAGTACTACCTAGACCTTTAGTTAACAAATCTGCTGGCATCTCATTTGTAGGCAAATAATAGAGCTGTACCTTTCCATCCTTGACAGTCTCTCGTATAAAATGATGTTTAACATCAATGTGTTTCGATCTACTGTGGCACTGATGATTAGTGGCCATCTTCAAAGCACTTTGATTATCACAATTCAAACTAATTGTAACTAAAGATCCAGTCAGCTCATACAATAATTCTCTTAGATATATTGCTTCTCTACTAGCTTCAGAGAGCGCGACATACTCAGCCTCTGTGCTCGAGAGAGCTGTAACTCTCTGTTTTCTGCTCTGCCATGAAATGGCCGAGCCTGACAATACAAAACAAAATCCAGTGTAGGACTTTCTATCCACATTATCACTGGCCCAATCTGCATCTACAAATCCTTGTAAAGTCTCACCTTGATTACTAAACTTTAAACAATACATTTTAGTTTTTTTTTAAATATTTAAGAACCCTCTTAGCATAGTTCCAATGTTCAATATTATAGCTAGTATTAAACTGACTCAAGTAACTAACAGAGTAAGCTATATCAGGCCTAGTCATGACCGCTAGATACATAAGACATCCTATGAGGTTTTGGTAGTTAATACCTGATATACATTTTTCTGCTTTACTCACATTCAATTTGCTCTCTATAGGTGTATCAGCTGTTTTACAATCAGTCAATTTAAATTTTCGCAATAATTCTTCTATGTACTGATGTTGATCTACAGTTATCTCATAGTTATTACAATTCCTATGTATATTGATATTCATGCCTAGATACTCTTTTACTTGACCTAAGTCTTTTATTTCAAATTCTGAATTTAAAATACATTTTACCTTTTCAGTTTCACTTTCATTATTAGAAAAAATAAGAAAATCATCTACATATAGAGCAATAATGATTTTTACATCTTTATTTACCTTTGTAAACAAACATGGCTCATGAGTACAATTTTTAAAGTTATTTTTACATAATACATCACTGACTCTCTCATACCATGCCAAAGCAGATTGTTTTAAACCATACACTGCCTTTTTGAGTTTAAAAACTTTACCAGCCACATTGGTTGTAAAACCTTCAGGTACACACATGTAGATGTCCTCCTTTAAGTAACCATTTAAATAAGCAGTTTTAACATCCAACTGAGTAATGTCCAATCCTAATTTTACACTTAGTGCAAACAATAGTCTTAGTGTAGAGTGCCGCACCACCGGTGAAAAGGTCTCATCATAGTCAATTCCACGTGTTTGGCTAAAACCTTTTGCAACTAATCTCGCACGATATTGCACTCCACTATCACTTTTGTACTTTTTCTTTAACACCCACCGACACTTCACTATTGTAGCTCCTTTTGGGGTATCCACAAGGTCAAAGACATCATTTTTTCTGAATGATTCCAACTCCTCAGCCATTGCCTTCCTCCATTGCACTCTCTCTGGACTATTCAATGCTTCGGTCACAGTCAGCTCTGGATTTGCAGTGGCCAACCAGGTTATCTGATTATACCGGTCAGGTTTCCGTCTCTCCCTTTTAGATCTGTGGGGTATCTCAGAGTCTGGTTCTGGCATCCTGATGGGACTGTTACTCGTTAACAGTGATTCTGGAACATACGTCTCATCTGCCTCATCCCCAAAGAATGTTTGCTGTGATGATTCACTGTCAGTATAGTACAGCGTATCTGACTCTGATCGTTCTTCACTGCTACATTCCCCCACTGAACGATCATCTACTTCGGGAGTAGGAAAAACTTCTTCCACGCACCATGTTGCTTCACTTGTTGTAGACGTTCCTCCTGAAACTGCTCCTTCCATCACCACTACATCTCGGCTGGTAGTGACTTGATTCTTGACTGGGTCATAAACTCTGTAGCCCTTTACATACTCCGAATAACCAACAAGAATATGCTGTCGGGCTTTCTTGTCCCACTTGGTTCTCTTCTCTTTCGGAACATGAACCATCACGGGACTGCCAAAGATTCGTATATGACTCATTTTGGGTTTCTGTCCATACCACATCTCATGTGGAGTTTTTTCGTTCAATCCTGATGCTATGGAACGGTTCTTCAAGTAGACAGCTGTTGATACTGCCTCTGCCCAAAAGGCTTTCTTTAATTTAGCATCGAACAACAAACATCTCGCTTTCTCAACAATTGTTCTATTGTTTCGTTCCGACATACCATTTTGTTCAGGTGTATAGGGATTTGTCTTTTGGTGTAAAATGCCTGAGACTTTCAAAAAATTCTCCATCATATTTGAACAAAACTCTCCACCGTTATCTGTTCGTAATATCTTGATATTGGCATTTTGTTGTTTCTCCACCATTGATTTGAATTCTTTAAAGTGTCTAAACACTTCATTCTTTTCTTTCATAAAATACACAAATGACATGCGACTATAGTCATCTATAAAGAGTACGAAGTACCTTGCTAATCCAATAGATTGGGTTTCCATTGGTCCACATACGTCAGCATGCACAATTTCCAGCACTTTTGTTGCTCTTGTGCCTGTGGAAAATGGCTGACGACACTGTTTGCCCTCACAACAAACCACGCAGTTTGATTTTGTCACTTCATGGCTGCCTTCATAGTATACACCTTCCACAGCGCCATTCTTCATTTTACTCAAGTCACTTGTATTTATGTGACCTAACCTCCTATGCCACAACATCACATTGTCACTGGCAAGCAAACATCTTGTCACTGGTGTAGTACATATGTCTAACTTGTACACACCATCAATTAATTTTGCAGTAGCTACAAGTTCCTTCTTCGCATTGTATATCTGACACTGATTGTTTGTGAAAGAAACACTGTTGTTATTCTTGATTAATTGACTCACTGACAATAAATTTGTCGTCAGGTTTGGGACACATAAAACTTCTTTGATTGTTATATCATAGCCTTGCTGCGTTGATATTCTAACATTCCCTTTACCCGAGACTTGAAGTTTTTGTTGATTGGCTACCATAATTTCTGGTAATCTCTGTGAAGTCGAAGTGTTTTGCAACCAATCTTCGATAGCCGTCATGTGTACACTTGCTCCAGAATCCACGTACCACTCGTCTTTACTGTACTTAGCACTCAGGAAAACTGCACTAAATGCATTCGTTGTTTTATTATTGCTTGATTTTTCAATCATTGGACATTGATTACGATAATGACCCGGAGTTTTACATTTATAACAAATTATGTTTTTGTTTTTCACTCCTGTCACTTTGACATTTGTCATTGACGTTCCGCCCTGATTGGTGTTGCCATTTCTGGGTTTCTTTTTTGCCCATTTTGAAGCAAATGCCGATTCAGAATTCTGCGTTTCGTTCGATGTTACTAATGTCATTTCTAACGGTTCCGAATCCATCAACTTTGTCTTGATGACGTCAGCTGTGATTGTAATGCCGGAATGTTCTATGGCCATAATCATTGGCGAAAATCTATCTGGTAATCCTGCCAACATTAATGATCCAATCCACTGGTCTGTTATTTCAAAACCTGTACCACTTAGTCTCTGCGATGTTTCCACTATTTGAGTCACATATGTGGTCATATTATCACAATTTTCTCGTCTTATTGAAATCAAGTGACGTAATAACGAAATCTTCCTCGAAAATCCTGAGTCATCAAACAGCAATTTGAGTTTGTCCCACAACTCTTTCGAAGTCGTTGTCTTCTTGATATGCACGTACAAAGCGGGATCGATGGTTAGAGATAATTTAGCCCGCGTCTTCGCATCATCTTCGGGTTTGATCTGTTTTCCCTCCACTGGCTTCACACAATGTAACGTGCCCTCCAACACGAGTAAATTTTCTACCGCAAATGTCCACTCATCAAAGTTTTCTCTGCCTTTTAACTTAGGTACACTGGCTAAATAGTTCATAGACATCTTGCACAACACGACCGTATTAAGTAAAACTTAAAAACACTTGGGAAAAAACGTTAGCCCATAACCTGTAGTAAAACACGTCGGTTATTCAGTGCAGACTAATTTTTTATTTTTACCTTCACACACAATATATGACAGGTTACACATTTCATAAGTTAGATGTCGCTAGTAGGTACATTTTGATACAAACTTTATTCAATATCAACATTAATAAGTCGAATAGTCGGCCGCTGAACACAGCTGAACAGTTACATCTCTATACCTGTTGTAATATTACACGCGTATGTAACATTTATCACCATACGACGACACTATATTACGAGAGAAATGCTATGGTTGATATATTTATAGTTATGTATGGGGATTAATAAGAAATGTCATAGGTGAAGAAAGTATTTTTTTTTATTGAAAAAAAATGTCTTCTTTCGTGTTAAGGGGAATATCCCCGGGGTTTTTAATTTGCTACCGCGGGGAAAGGACGGGGTCTCTTTACACTTAAATTCGATTCAGCATAGTCGTTCGGTCCGAAATATGCACAAAACGATCACATTATACGATAAGGCGTATTATAAAACTTTGCTCATCATTCATCGCCTCTTTGGTATCGCGCAACCACAACTAGTGCTTGTGTGACTGCGCAATGAACGGTGGGAAAATCTATGTTGCGGTCCAGTCAGAACTGTAAAATTTACAACCCCTGAACAGCAAATCTATTAGATTTCCCCATGTAAATTTGTGAAAGCATCCTACTTATTGGCAATTTTATTGTGATGAGCCAAATAAGTGCTTTAAAGAAGGATTCAGTCAATTTGTTTGGGTGGTTTGGAAATTTCTCGGCTGAAACAATTTGGAGACAAAATTGTTAAGAAAAAAAGGGGATTAAATGAAGGGAGTTTTGCTCCTTACACCTAGAAGTAAAAGAAAACTTAACAATTCTTATATACGTTCTCATTGAGGAACCTTTTTGGTTTTTGTCAATTAAAGCTATCCTCTAGTTTGTAAAAGTAGACTCTTAAAAATAATAGTCACTTAAAAACAGACGCGTTCAGATATTCAAAATTCTGTCTTGGCCATTCAACAGTGGCTGCAAGTTGTCTTTGATTACTTGTGGCTCTGCCCACCCCATTAGGGATTACGGGCGTGAGTTTATGTATGTGTGTCTTGGCCATTCAATGGGAGCTAGAGAATAATTTATTCCCAATGATAATTTAGTTTAGTTCTGTAGATAAAGCCAAGGGCTCCTCACAGGATTTTAGACATGACATAATAATTCGAGTAAGAAGATCATTTCAATTATATTATGGTGATTTACATAAAGAGCTGCTCTCGTGGTTTAGTGTCTTCGATTCCCGACGGAGATATTATAATCAAATCATTTTGTGATCCCTGTTTGTTTTTTATTATTAAAAGATTCGAGTGCGTTTGACCACGATCCAATCTGGTCTTAAGCAGCGTTGGGTGGAGTTTGGACATTGAAGGGTGATCACTTGGTTGTGGAATAGTAAGTGCCGTTTGAGGCTAATTGTGGTCTTATTTAAGATAAGTTATGTTAAAAAAGGACTTTGTTTTCACTAACACATTTAGCTCGACCACTATAGATGGTGCATATGAAGTCGATACAGTTCAACAGAAAGCTCGGTGATGCGTGGATACTTATTTCATCTTGCGATGTACAGGGTGTTAGTGACATCGTAACGAAAACTTTGAGGTATTATTCAGACCATGATTCTGAGATGATATCAAGTGGAATTTTGAGAATCATGGTCTGAATCATCCCCCTTAGTATTCATTGCGGTGTTACTAACGCTAACTCCTGTATAGTCATGAGCTGAAAAATGATAAGAAGATGACGAACTTATTACGAAAAATAGGAAAAAATTGAAAAAGACGAATACAATAAATCCGCTGTAGATAGTCATTTTGACCAACATTATACTCGCACGATCAGTTTGCAACTTTTTTTATATTTTAATACACTTTTTGAGCAACGACTTATAATTTGAACCTTGATTCCTATTACTTTTATAATATAGAGAGATCAACGAATACTGGCTATACTTAATCGACTTTTTCATCGATGTTTTTTGCTAAAAGTAAGAAATCCTATACAAACAGTGTTATTCCTTTAACATTTACGTGACGTAACTTAAGAAATAAACCTCTTTGTATCGAGATTGGATATTAGTCGGATATCGAGCAGAACTAATCTTGACAAATCAGATCCATAGTCTAGACTAGCCCAATTTATATTCCTTTAATAATTACTTGAAAAAAATATTTCTTAAGTATTTCTTAAATATTACTTAAGCAAGATTGGAAGGCCTTAAAGAATACTATATCAGTCAGTACCTATGCACTAACAAAGAAGGGGTAAAAGAGATCTCTTCCAGCCAACCCGGCAAGACAGACTGGATTATATTAGTAATTACATACTCACCTATGTAATATAAATTACAATTCAATGTTTTTCCTGTGTTTGTGCTGTTTTTTTTATATTATTAGTGTTTGTAAAATTGTTATTTTAACTATAAGATTTGTTATTTAATGTAAAAATAGTTTTGTTTATGGTGTAAGTAAATAAAAAATATTAAATTCTCAAAAAATAAAAAATAAATAAACTAACATTTCATGTTTATTTCTATCAATCTTCAAACATTATTATCACTAAAGTCGTAATTTGCATACACACAATGTAAAACAAGTTCAAATTGGGCACCCTCAATTTTCTCAATTGTCTTAATTTTAATTATTTTTTTTTGTACCGGCTGAAAGCCCTTAGCGCACCATTAGTCCAGCCAAGAAGTTAATACCATTTGCGTCAAATATAAAACAGTCGTATCAATAACAAAAAAAAGGAAGAGGTAGACCAAAGTATTAACGTCGCCAGAAAACCTGCAATCAAATAATTTCAATAAATTCTGTACAGTATTATAAAAAAAAAACGAAACAAAAAACGTTAGCAGTTTTATACCAATCAAGCTTTATTGTTAATAAAAAACTACATTTTATCCACACGGGGACGGAATATCCATTTGAATGTTCCAAAAATAAAAATATATTTTTTACGAAATTGCTAAAAGAAAAATCTACTATAATGGCCAGTTGTAGTGGAGAGGGACTCTTCAAAAAAACCTCCTTCCTTTTTGAAAGAAAAACACGCCCAAACTCGGGCGATGTCGATCACTGCTATCGAGCGGTTGACTGGTGGTTACACGCCTTAGGAGGTTTTGAATGACTGCTAGCGACAAGCGGATAGCGATTAACTTTGAAATAAGTTGAAAGAGGTTTGAGGTTAAACTGTAAAAGAAAATTTATTAAAAAAGAAATGTAAATAACAATATTATGGCTTCCAATGAAGCTCCAAAACTGTACAAATAAAAAAAAAAAACATTTTTTTTTGTGTACTTTAGTGTAAAATCATTATATAATGGGGGTTTAAAGAGGTGACATTATGACAATGTGTTTCTTTTTTCTGTGTACAATCATTACATAACAGGGAGGTTAAATAAGCCACATCGAAGCAATTAATGTATTAAAAAACAATATTGCAATTTGACACTTACGTGTGATATAAAAATAAGTGCGCAATTTCAACAAAATGTCAAATAGCAAAATTGCTTTTATAAATGAATTGTTTCAATGCGGCTTAATGTACTTATTTTTATCATCTGGTTCGGCACACATACAGAGTAGATAATTACAAGCCTTCATTTATAGAAGTCAGACCTCGTGATATTATTATATTAATACGTAAAAAGTTCGTTCTTTTTTTTGCGACAATCGCTTACACTTGGCACTACTCGACCAAATACTTTTTGCTACCAACTACACGGCACCTTGTGTTTCCGACAAGGTAAAACAAAAAAAGCGGTGTCAAAAGGTGCTTTGGTCTTTCTACTGTTATGGACGTTACGACCAAGTTACCTACGAATAAACTTTGTGTTTTCTGGAAAAGGATTTATTTTTATTATTATTTCGAGTTGGTTTCCTTTGACCGCCGTACTTATAACTCGTTAGAAAAATGTCTGATATACAAACAACTCAAATACATTCTGCCTGTGCAACTTACGTGTTTTAAAAGTTCAATTCCTTTAATATTATGTTAAAAGTATTATTGTGTTTCTACTAAGATAATCCTCTTTTAAGTATTCGGTTTAACATAACAAAATCGTTTAAGATTTCGCAGAAATGTAGCCAGTAAAAAGTATAACCTATAATTCTTTTTAATTTTCTACTTGTGTCACATTTAACACAACAAGTTTCTACTGAATTTTATTGCTATAATAAATAATAATTTCTGCAATTAAATATTATTGTTTTCCGTGGGCTAAAATTCTTGAAGCCAAATGAGTTTTTTTATGATATCAAACTAAAAGTAAATAAAAACGTATATTACCTTAGGAAGAATATTATTTGTAATGGCAGCTGGTTACCTTAAATTAATGATATATGGCTCTGCTCATGCCGATAGTGATACGAGCTTAGCTACATGACTGTATTGTCGAGTTATAGTGAATACCTATCACAAAATCGATATTCTTCAACTAAACCTGGTTTTAGATAGGTAGGTAATTCACTTATATTTATATTTATATATTTCGTAAAACATCTATTATGATGCAACGTCTGCTTAATAAAACTACCTTTAACAGATTTTCACCGTGTATTGAATAAAGATACTTTAAAACACCTTTTTGAGGTCAATGTCTCGAAACGCTACCGGATTTTTCGAATTGATTATACTCGTAAAACGAATGTTTTAAATTCGTACAGTGAAATGCACATAATAAATTTGACTGTGAACGTTTTTTTAATGTTTATTTCTTTTTCAAATTTGGAACGAGTCGTTTATTTGAAATTCTCTGAGGTGCATTTTAAAAGGTTCTTTATAAAACAAAATAATGAAATGTTCTTTTTAAAATTAAATGTTGCATTTTTATTTAAAATCTTTTTTGGTATTTTCATAAAAGTGTTTTTTTTATACTGTTTAAATTAGGTAAGAAGTTTTTAAGTTCATTATGACTATATTATCATAAAAAGTTAAGTAGGCACCTAAATGTTTTGTTTAGTACGAAGGCTTTAAATACATCTTTTTAATTATTTTAGTATTAAGTACACATTTACATTTGTATTATGATTACAATGAATCCATTACAATCATATTTTTTTTATTTTATTTTATTTTTACAATTTTACTGTATCTTTTATTTTCTTTATTATTTAAATTGTAATTCTATGGGTCTGAGCCTGAAATAAAAATATATTTAATTTAATTTAATTAATTAAACAAAAAATATAGTTTAAAATTAGTTGTAGAAAATACAACATATCAACCGTTTTTGAATCTGCTATACCTACAAACTGTTGCGTTTTAAGGACTGCATAAGTGCATATATGACGACATGCTTGTTTTGGTATCAGCGCCAATAAATGGGAAGACCTTGATGGTGACCGAGACCCAGCTTAGCATGGTTTTAATCATTACGAGTATCTTAGTATTATCACATATACGGAAAACATCCTTCCGGTGTAGTATTAACAACTATCTATTATATAAATCGATGTGCCTGACAAAAAGTTTTAGCATTAAAAACACATTAAGCAAGTAAACTAAATGTTGTGAAAGTTGTTCATTGATTGGATAATAATTATATACGACTTTGTATAAACGTCCGTGAACCCACAGTGGAGCAGCGTGGTGGATGATCGATAGCCAATTGGTTCAGGGGATGCATTTGTCCATCAGGGGAGTTCTCAAATGACATACCTGCACTCACTTGATGAACTATAACAATTTATTTTTAACGGCCTCCGTGGTCCAGTGTGCTTTGGGCTCACGATCCGGAGGTCTCGGGTACAAATACGAATATACGGGTACGGTACGAATTCGGTGGAGACATAACAGAGCCCAGAGAACATTTTTTTTAATTAAAATAGGCTGTCGTTCGCTTAGCTAGGTAAGAGTGATCCACCCTCGATTACATCGTCGGCTATCGTTTGACAACAATCTCACCTGATGGTAAGTGACGATGTAATCGAGGACGCTTACCTAGCTAATGCCTATTCACTCCCAGATTACATTGCAGGCTGATCTACCGATTGTCCGAAAATAAGATGATCCGTGCTTCCGAAGGCATGTTAACCCGTTGGTCCCGGTTACTACTGTCTGATGTAAGCACGTAGTTGCAGGCCTTTGGCAGCTCAATAATAACCTTGACACTAGGGTTGATGAGGTTGGTAATCCACCTAGTAACCCACACGATTGAAGAAGACCTATTTTTACTCGCTTTGGCTACTGCCCATTGCCTATAAAATCTCACGTTTGCTAGTTTTCTACGCAAGTGTATAATCGATTATTTTATGCTCCCGTTCATACGTCATAAAGTTCACACTTAATTAGCGCGAGGAAAGTAGTAAAATATATTTTTATAGACAAACTAATTTGCGCGTTCATAAAGTTGAGTATCAGTAAAACTTAAACGATGTTTTGTACGTTTATTTTTAAGTCTATTGTACTATGAAATGCTTGTTTGAAATAAGCAAGAAGCTACTAAAAGAACTTCTTCTTCTTCTTGTCGTTTCGATGGCATTAGATTTCTTCAGCCCAGTATTCCGCCACTCGAACAGCATCCTCGGTGGCACTCATCAGCCCCTCTCGCGTGCAGGTATCAGGGCACGCGGGGCAAGTTATCAGATGAGCCATAGTCTGTGGCGTAACACCACACACGCAGCTCAGATCCGACCCGATGAGAAAACCCCACCTGGACAGGTTATCTTTACTTCGGCCAACCTGTGTGCGGAGTCTATTTAAAGATTTCCAAGTCGGCCTGGTCAGCTCATAACCCGGTGGAAGGTTCTCCGAGAGGGGGACAAATGGAGTAGGTAGCTAAAAGAACTGAGAATAGATTAGCTGCGAAAGACTATTATTGAAACGAATTAACTGTTTTTGAATAGTGTAGGACGTATATGAATGTTGAACGATGTATATGAAGCATCGAGTAAGCGACAAACTGGTTTTAGAGGGAATCTCGTATACGAGATACGCCGCATTGATTGGCATTTATGCCTACTCGGTACGACAGTGCACTGTGTGTGTTTTTGAGTTCATTTCTTTCAATGTTTTCTGTATTTTTATATTATTATTTTTATTTTATTTTTTATTTTTCTGTTTTAATGCGACGAATAGGTGCCGAGACAAACCTCTGTGGTTTAACGGCATCATTCAAACCATGTATTTAGATTAAGGATATAAAAAAAAACATAAACAGAAAATACAGGATGTTCGTGACACCGTACCGAATACTGAGGGGGATGATTCAGCTCATGATTCTGAGTTAACATACATACATACATAAACAGCCTATATACGTCCCACTGCTGGGCACAGGCCTCTCCTCAATCAACCTGAGGGGAGGGGTCTAAATTAACGTCAATTGGAATTTTCCCTCGCAAAATTCTTGCTGTTTTTTTTTTAATGATTTTCCTCTAGCACATTCTCTAAGCATCATGCCAGAACACGAATAAGCGCTTTAATATTATCCCAACAAGATATTAATATTATACTAAATTAGTTTAAATTTGTACTCTAACCTGAAAAGGAGCAGAAATCCGGCGTATTATACTTTGTAACTACTTTCTCCCACCGAAGAATGATAATTCAAATTCAAATTCAAAAATATCTTTATTCAGTAGGTAACATAGTTACACTTTGGTTCGTCAATTTTTACATAACGAACGTCTCATCCACCTAAAACTACTGCAGCTTCTCACAACCTGTATAGCCGGGGAAAAGAAGCTGCAAGAAAAACCTCGGCACAGGGCCCTAGACGTATATAATTTAAGGATTAACTTAACATACATACACACATACATAACCTCACGCCCATGTTCCCCGAAGGGGTGGGCAGAGCCACAAATAATCAGAAGACTATTTGCAGCCACTTTTGATACATAGTCCAACATAGGGCACAGGATTATTAGGTACATAGGATTAACTTAAACTCATGTTTATTTGCTAACGCGGTAAGCGGAGACAAAAAAGAAAAAAAAAGAAACCTTGGTGAGGTGTGAATTTACTCCATCTTGCGACGGATGTACCTGTGACTACCCCAATTGGTATATAGTCGTGAGCTTACGTTATGTAAACAGAGACCCTTCTTATACTTCCTCCACATTTTTTAATCGTTTCATACACGCACGACGGTTCAGAGTAGATTGTACTAAATCTTATTTTTAACGGCCTCGGAGGTCCCGGTTGGAATCCCGGTGGGAAAATATCATAAAAATCGCTTCGTGATCCCTAGTTTGGTTAGGACATCACAGGCTGATCACCTGATTGTCCGAAAGTAAGACGATCCGTGTTGCGGAAGGCACCTTAAGCCGTTGCTCCCGGTTACTACTTACTAATATAAGTATATAGTCGTTACAGGAGTCATTTCAGGGGCCGTTGGCAGCTCATAATAACACTGACACCAGGGTTGATGTGGTTTGGTAATCCACCTCACAACCCACACGATAGAAGACTAAACCTTTTCTAATGACATATCCAATTTTGACAATCTACGTTCTTCTAGGTCTTAGGTTCTCGTGTTCATGTTATAATCTGTTTTGTACAAACGTAAACATGATTAGTTTATTAACATAAGACAGGATTACATTGCTCTAGGTTTACACGGTTATTATCATAATTAAAACACGTAATTCCGGGTTCTTACCGCATTAAATCAGGGATTTGAGAACCCCGATACGTCAACGCTGTTGATGTATGATGTTGCAAGTGCCATCATCACGGGATGACTGATGAAAATCCGGCATTATGTGTTTCAATTATATGACGGGAATGCCACGAAAGATACTCTGACTAAGCATATTCCCTGTTTTGCACATTTAGGTATTTATGTTGATCGATAGGCTTAAGTTGTAACGGTGCGCGAAAAAGTTGTCAGATGAAAAAAAATACATTATTTTTAATAATTTATTCATGACTTAGTAATTTGCCGCATATTTTTGTGATAAAACAGGAGGTTTTAAATTTATGATACTCAAATTAATTGTTTATGTTTTCCTTGTGTTTAATTTGAATAACTTAACATCTTCATTTGGAAGTTATATTTAAAACTTTTTTGTCATTTAACTTCTGTGCGTTACCTATTAGTCGTGTTTTTTTCTGCCATGTGGGTTGTGAGGTCAGTGAACTACCTCCTTTTTTGTGACAGGATTAATCCTGGGCCGCCAAAACACCCTGGCATGGCTAAGCTACGAATGTTAGTTACCTAATTATCATTTGTTATAAAAAATTGTCATGGTAAAATTATGTATTCTTTGCTACAAAATTCACATTTATACCCATTGATGGGATAATAACATACTTAGTATCGATTCCATTCATAAAAAAACATAACATTAACTCACGACTATATTCCAATCGGGGTAGTCACAGGATGAACTAAGCATCCACGCCTCACCGAGCTTTCTGTTAGGCCAAAATAGGTGGTGAGTCGTATCGCCGCCATAATGATCCAGCCAACTGTGTTAGTGAAAATCGCACTTTTTTAATAACTTATCAGTGCAAATCTGGTACCGAATTCGAACTTGCGACCGTTTTAGAAGCAATCCGGTGAACCACACAAACACTTTTTTTTTTGACGTGACTTATTGTAGATTTGCCGCAGATGGCATTAACTACTTGGCCGGACAAACACACGACCACATTGGCAACCTATAGTATGAATGACAACCTATAGTATGAACCTATAGTATGAATCATCTAACTTTTGTCTCGAGAATGTTCCCAGCTCTTCTATCTTAAGTCATTATTCTTTGACGCGTGTTTTATCTAGAAAAACTTCAATCAGTTTGCCATCAAGGAGGCTCTCTCAAGAGATCTAGCTCTAGAGAGAGAAAAAAGATGTTAATTTACTGTATATCTTGTATTAGTGCTATCTCATTCTTATTGTATCAGACTGTTGTTCTTTTGTATTTCAGAGATAGTGTTGTTTCTGTTTTATGAAGTTTTTAGGTAACTAATGCGTAAATAGAGTTTTTTTAAATTTAGAACATTACTGTAAAAATATGAAAATCTTATAATATCCACTGTAAAGTGTCATTTTAATTTTCAATTGTATTACACAGATTTACCTAAAACATACATACATACTCATCTCCCTAGTTTTATCCCGTTTTTCACAGGGTCCGCTTACCTAACCTGAAGATTTGACAGGTCCGGTTTTTTACAGAAGCGACTGCTTGTCTGACCTTTCAACCCGCGAAAGGAAACCCAGCGCAAGATAGGTTAGGTCACATACCTCTGAAAATGCATTTCTCAGGAATGTGGATTTCATCACGATGTTTTCCTATACCCCGGAACACGTGATAATCATTTATGATCCAAACGTGAATTCGAAATCAAATTCGACAATCATTGGTTTAGGCCTGTGCTGGATTCGAACCTGCGACCTCAAAGTGAGAGGCAAGCGTTCTACCAACTGGGCTGCCACGGCTCAAAACATACGTACTTATATAAACTCACGCCTATTTCCCATCGGGGAAATCAGAGACTATGGAATTCTATTTGCAGAGATCCGGACACACTTCTTCCGTCCTACACATTCATGAATCAATTCAATCAGTTAATTAATTTACTTAAGATATTCTCTGATATTCCTTACGAAATACCCCATATACGCACCCTCAATTACACACACACAACTCACATACCCTATATCCAACACTTAAATGTAACCTGTTCCTATTCGGTTTTATATTTATATTTAAAGTTTCTTGTGTTTCTTATTTTTACTTGCAATATTTTGTGCCAAACTTACTTATACGAGTACTGTCCCATTGTCCACGGTTTCCCAAGATACATGCTCCGTCTAGTTTGGGAACCTCTGTTCATTTTGTTAAAGTTATAAATGTACTCTACCTCAGTCTCTTGCCTTTTTTCTTTTTGTATTATTTCTGATAGTAAACACATTTTTGATTTTGATTTTTGAAATATGTATAAACTTACGAAGTCTTTTCATTTTTATGAGAAGTGCATTATTTTATTTTCTACCTCATTAGCTAGAGTGATGATAAGTCTGCTGATGATTACCTGAAAATAAATAACAATATTAAATACTATTATGAAATCAGTTACAAATCAAGAGGCCTTAGCAGCGGGAGTGTAGAGGCTAGTTAAGAGTAAGAAGTCACAAATGAATACAAACAAAACATTGAATATAAGCTCAGATCTATAGGTACCTACAAAGAACAAAATAAGAAATTCGACCGTTATCATAGAGTTCGTATAACAAATAGACAACCAAACCCTGTAAAAAACATAAAAAATACGGTCGAATTGAGAACCTCCTCCTTTTTTAAAGTCGGTAAAAAGAGTCCGCGGTGCATCTTGTCACAAGCGTCGGCGTGTAACGATACAGTACAGTCATGAGCAATATATTGTACCCACTTTAGGACTCTGTCGTACTAACATATTTGACATTTAGTGAGACTTACAGTTCAATTGTCAAAAAAGTTAATGTGACATGGTACCAAAGTGTATACATATTGATGCTCGTGACCGTACAACCAATAATGCACTTTAACAGCGGAACTTATACTATCTACATAACTCAATGTATTATAGACGTTTTTTAGAAAAAAAAAACTCTTTAGCGACTGTGAGTCTATTTGTTTATGTATGATGTCAATGACCGCTATGCATTAATATGATAAAGAATTTGCGTAGGTTGTGAATCGAACGCATGACTCATTGAGAATACTTGTATACTCGTTCTGAACAAAACTTGATAATGCAATTTTATTCGTTTACTGCTTTTTATTTTTAGGATTTATTTTATTATTTATAATAAAAATATTCGGTGAAATACGTTGCAAAATTATTCACCTGGCAACTCATTATTATAACTTGATCGTTTTCGAATTTCGAATTTTATTTTTGACTTTTCTGAAATGCGTAATATTCTATTTCCCCTTCGTGATTTCGGAGAAGTTTGTACCCAGAATTGGGACGTACGTAAAGGCTGTATACATATACATATGTATTTTTATGTGTACGTAAAGTTCTTAGATCTATGTACGAGTAGAGTAATAGATATTGCCTCATTTATTTTTCTTCGCACGAATTCCCGAAACTCTTGAAAGACATTCATTTCCCCTCAAGTTGTCAGAGCTTGCCTTCTGTAAAATTAAAGGAAAAAGTCGAATTTCCTTGTCACCGAGTATTTAATATAATTTTGTAAAAAAGAAACAAGTTCCATATTTCATTGACACGAGGCTTCGCGCCAATACAGTCGCGCCATCAACAAAATGTATGCAGTTGTGTACAAGGTATCGCACAGGGTATTTCAGAGGACCTCAGAACTTCACATTGAAGCAATTCATCGGAAAAAGCAATATTGCTATTTGATATTTGTAGACACTGCGCGTTTACTTTTAAGTATAAGCTACCTATCTTATACTTAATAGATATCTTATTCTTAAAAAAAAAACGTGCGCGCGAAAAACTATCCTTTAATGTTCATATCAAAGGAGAATGGGCGAATCTGGTCCAAGAACCTCCACTGATGAGACTTATATGTAATGAAAGCTTATGCTTTCTCTATGATTCTGGCAAAGTTCTATCAGATTCTGTCCCGGGGTTCTTTTTTTACGGCCATGTTTGTCCTGGCTAAAAATGTGATAAAATACAGTGGGAGCTAAAATCGGCTCAAGATTTGTTGCCGGATAACTAAGTCTACATAAATAATTATGTATCATATTGTATATCATTTTAAAGAGGATCTTTTCCAAAATACGAAACATAAAAAAAAAACAAAAAAAGTCTTTATGTAAGCGAATTATAGTTAATTTGCATCTGCAGCGCCATTGTTTCTCGGTAGCTAAGTTCAAGTTTCATGCCTTTTACCCCTTCCAAAAGTATCTTACCAATTTTTTTTATATTGCTTCCGGAATTTGATCTGAGTGATAATAACAAGAAAAATAAATAGACACCTCTCCGATAGAGACCGCCTAAGCTATTGCCTATTGCAAGAAATCGTCATCATTAGCAAGTCATTACGGTATTGCATATTATAAGCTTATCAGCAACTTGGAACTTGGTCCAAAAACCTCAACTGGTGAGACTTGCATGTAATGATAGCTTATACTTGTCCTATGATTCTGGCAAAGTTCTATCAAACTCTGTCCTAGGGTTTTTTTACGGCCATGTCTGTCCTGAGTGTACAGTAGTGGACTGCAAAATCACCTCAGGATTTGTTGTCGAAAAACTATTTAACTAAGTCTATATACATAATTATATATCATAATGTATATCAATTTTAAAGGGGAAGGTTATCAGAATCAGAAACACAAATAAAAAAAAATGCATTATGTAAACGACTTTTAGCCAACTCACGTCCGTAGCACCATTCTTCTCAGCAGCTACGTACGAGTTTCGCGCCTTCCAACCTTTCCAAAGGAGCCCAATCATTTTTTCCTTCTTCTGATATTGCATTCTTAACCTGACAAGTGACAACAAAGAAAAAAAAATAAGATGAAATAAAATAGATACCATTCCGATAGAGGCCGCGTAAGCTATGGACCTATTGCAAGATAACGTACTCAAAGGCTAGTCATTATAATCCAACAGACGTAACATGATTAGAATGCGGGAGGACGCAAATGTAGTATGTTTTGTTTCACCACAATCTTGTTTTATTAATCCAGGCTTATATCTTGTCTTATAAACAATGCCGAATGGTACAACAAACGTATCGTAAACGTAAGGTTGCCTGGTAGTAATTGCTACCTTGGCAATAAAGCCGCCTTTTGCACCAGTTATTGCCTGAACTTGTTTAATAAATGTGTTTCTTTTGTATACAATAGAGTCATTGTATTGCATCTTGATTAAAATGACTTATTTCTTGTTTCTCTCGTACTAAGCTGTATACTGTTAGTGTTAAAGAGACACATATTTCGTCTCATTCGCATAAGGCGATGTACTTCATTTCCGTCCTGCCGCATTCTAATCATGTTACGTCTGTTGGATTATAATGACTAGCCTTTGAGTACGTTATCTTGCAATAGGTCCATAGCTTACGCGGCCTCTATCGGAATGGTATCTATTTTATTTCATCTTATTTTTTTTTTCTTTGTTGTCACTTGTCAGGTTAAGAATGCAATATCAGAAGAAGGAAAAAATGATTGGGCTCCTTTGGAAAGGTTGGAAGGCGCGAAACTCGTACGTAGCTGCTGAGAAGAATGGTGCTACGGACGTGAGTTGGCTAAAAGTCGTTTACATAATGCATTTTTTTTTATTTGTGTTTCTGATTCTGATAACCTTCCCCTTTAAAATTGATATACATTATGATATATAATTATGTATATAGACTTAGTTAAATAGTTTTTCGACAACAAATCCTGAGGTGATTTTGCAGTCCACTACTGTACACTCAGGACAGACATGGCCGTAAAAAAACCCTAGGACAGAGTTTGATAGAACTTTGCCAGAATCATAGGACAAGTATAAGCTATCATTACATGCAAGTCTCACCAGTAGAGGTTCTTAGACCAAGTTCCAAGTTGCTGATAAGCTTACAATATGCAATACCGTAATGACTTGCTAATGATGACGATTTCTTGCAATAGGCAATAGCTTAGGCGGTCTCTATCGGAGAGGTGTTTATTTATTTTTCTTGTTATTATCACTCAGATCAAATTCCGGAAGCAATATAAAAAAAATCGGTAAGATACTTTTGGAAGGGGTAAAAGGCATGAAACTTGAACTTAGCTACCGAGAAACAATGGCGCTGCAGATGCAAATTGCCTATAATTCGCTTACAAATAGATTTTTTTTTGTTTTTTTTTATGTTTCGGATTTTGAAAAAGATCCTCTTTAAAATGATATACAATATGATACATAATTATTTATGTAGACTTAGTTATCCAGCAACAAATCTTGAGTCGATTTTAGCTCCCACTGTATTTTATCACATTTTTAGCCAGGACAAACATGGCCGTAAAAAAAGAACCCCGGGACAGAATCTGATAGAACTTTGCCAGAATCATAGGGAAAGCATAAGCTTTCATTACATATAAGTCTCATCAGTGGAGGTTCTTGGACCAAGTTTCATACAAAAGTGCCCATTGTCATTTATCAAAATTGGTTCTGTAGTTTTGGTGTGAAAGCGTGACTTTCGCATTTATATTATTAGAAAAGATTGGATGGCAAGGAGTGGATGTTTAAATGATTTTTGTACTTATAGACTTCTGCCTACCCCTTCGGGGATACAGGCGTGATGGTACGTTATATAATGTTGTGTTATCTTAAGGCGCCAATGTCAAGAGTGGCAATAAATTATCTTCTAACGACTTTGCTCTGCCCACCCTAGTCGACACCACCAACGAACTATGTGGTAACTTAAAGAGATGCCAAAGATAATGGTATAAGAAGACCAGGTATGCTCAATCCTATGACAAGCCGCCATTGCTAGCCCTTTGATGACGTAAGTGTTACCACTGTGTTACCATTAAATTGGTATCTCCAACATTACAAAGATGTAAATTTAATTATTGAAAATTAATCGAATTACTGACTAATGTATTTAATTACTATTATTTGTCACAAAAGTACATAAAAATCAATAAAACTGTATCTTTTACTAAAAGTTAAAAATATCTATGCAATGTGAATATAAAAACATTGATCGTGGGTAATTTCTTTTTTACAAAATGGCAACTCAGTGTGGGATGACGTCAGCTGGGCTAACCTTAAAATGTTAGCTGTCACTTTTGAGCATACCTGGTTTTCTTATGCCATGCCAAAGATAATAAATTACAGAACCATCTTTCAAGATGTCCTGTTTTTTCCCCATCATCACATCAACAACTTTTTTATAATAAAAAAAGAATGTCGTTGACTTAACACTACTCGTGTCGCATATCAGGTTTAGCGAAAGCGAATGACTATCATAGGTTGATCGCAACCTACGCGAATTCTTGGGAATTAATGATAGTATGTTATACTAACTGCCAAGTAGTTAATGCCATCTGCGACAAGTCATGTCAAAAGAAAGGAATCAGTACCATCGCGCAATTACCTTACTTTTAATATTGAGTTGCATCAATGTGGCCTTTTAAAACCTCCTGAGCACTAAACATTTCAAAGCATCGGTATAAATATATATATAAACTATATAAATATACAAAAAGCTGACTGTGAATGGTCCAGAGTGTTCCGACCGGTCCGGTATCCGCTAGCACACCTGTCGGTTGGCTCTCTAGATGTACCTTGGACAAGTGTACTCGTACTTGTGAGTTAAAATATTTAAAAAAGAGGGATTAGGATATAACGCGCGTTGAGCTCGCGATCCGGAGGCCTCCGGTTCGAATCCCGGTCGGGACATATCACAAAAATCACTTTGTGATCCCTAGTTTGGTTAGGACATTACATGATCACCTGATTGTCCGAAAGTAAGTGAAATGTGCTTCGTAAGGCACGTTGGTCCCGGTTACTATTTGCTGATGTAAGTATGTAGTCGTTACATAAGACATGTGAGGGGTTTTGGTGGCTCAATTATAACCCTGACACCAGGGTTGATGAGGTTGGTAGAAGAAGAAGGATATAACAAATTGCAGCATCACGTCTGTATCTGGGTGCACTGTGGCTGGGTGCACTGTGGTCGTAGAGAGCTTGATCATTAAGACGTATACAGGAGGGCCCAGAGGTTCACGTTCAAAATAAAAATTAGACAGAGTAGCTCACTGGCTACAAAAAACATCCTCATGTATGTTCAGCGATAACTTCTTTGTCATTTTGTTTTTTTTTTGCCCTCTTATGTCAAACGGCGAGAGTATATTCTTATTGCACATTTTTATTTCAATAAAAGATAATAAAAAAAGGTCCGCAATATTCAGCAAAAAAAATTTAGAAATACCACTGTCAGCACCACTATAGATAATTTTAATTTGAAACTGAATACTTCTAACTGTTTTCTATGAAGACGTGCTTTATCTTCCTTTATATTAGCAATTTGTGTGCAAACCAACCGTTATCACTGAGTTTATTGACATCCTATACCTTAAAGCAAGGTTTGCATATTCACTTATGTTTCAACACCAAGAAACACACTAACATGCAAATATTGATTCAACAAAAGCGCATTGAAATGTATACTCTTTCAATACTGTAGAAGCAGTTTTATTGACACTAAAGAACATTTCTTTAACGTTTTCGCCTTTAGAAGAGAGCGACAAAAATACATATATTTCGCACAAAAAAGAGAATAGCGAAACCTGACGCAAGTACATTACGCGTGGCTCTTATATTCCGCATTTAAAAGTCTTAGGCAACGCCATTTTGCTTTTGAAAATTCGAGCTTAAATCTTCACTGTAAAGTCTTAAAGTAGCTCCAAGACAGCATTTACGGTCGCGTGGCAAAGTATTCAACAGAAACGTCATAAGAGCATAAAAGCTGTTATGCTGAAATAGTACTTGCGTTGTAAGGTAGAAATGTGAATGTGGTGTGCTTGTTTCTAGAAATGTTTACGTGCAGTGTTTTGCAGTGTTCTACCCATCATTTAGCTACTAGTTTTCCTGGAGTGCGTTAAACTTTAGAATAAGGACTCTGGCAGACTTGTAGAATTTCAACTAGGTATAAGTACGTCATACATTATTCAATATCTAAGTCTATCTCTGGATTTTCTAATACATAGTAGGAAGGTCAGCTTACTGCGATGTGTAAAGGAACCTTGACTTGCAGTTACATTTAGAATTGAATTTATGAAATTAATATTTGTTGGTACGAGTAAAGTATACTTTACACATTTTGAACGATGAAACCAACTAAGTTAAAGCTACCAACCTATGTTAACGGTTGTAGCTTTTATTAAATACTCTGGGAATTGCGGCTTTCGAATACATCCTGCTGACGGAAAAACGTCGATGAAAAATATCAGTGTCCGAAAGCTGTATATAGGCACGATCCTTACCACTCTATTTAGGTTGTCATAAAAGCAGCCAACAAACTCTCCAGGACCCCGATACACATTCAGCACTTAATGCCATTGGCGCACTAGAGTCCGTTGATTTTTCCAATATAATTCTTTCTAACGACGCCCTCAGCCAAGGTTCGCGCCCAACTAGGCACCTTCAGGCCTTTTGTCTTAAATAGTGGGGTGAGAACCTGCGGGCGCTGAGGCGCTCCTCATTTGTCTGGCCTAGTAGTTAATGCCATTTGAAGCCAACTCACAATAACTCACGTCTAAAAAAGGTTCCATTCAAGTCTAAACTACACTGGGAGCAGAAAATCCGTACAGCTACATTATCATCCCGACCACGTCATAAAATTCGACTAAGTGAATATGAATTTATTGCAGTAGGTTTCTACCGGAAATGTAAAAAATCTATATAATGTTACAAGAGTAAAAATATTCGCCTGCGTAAACCCTAAGGAGTCAAGTAGAACTGACAAGTTACCTGAGCCGAGCTGTTATTAAGGAAAGCATCATATCGGAAGGAAACATGAAATATGTTTCCCAAACTGAATATTTTACGAGCAAAGGAACTCTTATTTCGCTTCCTTGTGATATTTCTGTTTCGAACATTTTTAAATTCAACTTGTCTGTTACAAATTTAATCTTGATCGAGCCTAATATAATGACAGACTTTTGCAAGGACAAGGATGAAATAGGATTAGGGAAGGGAAGTAATATCTGATAAATATTAAAGTATAAAAGCACTTTTCTATGCTGAAGAGTAAATGGAGGACATAAAACGCGTTCAGCTGCTTATCTTCCTGGAAATATTGTAAAAATAAACTGAGGGAAAATAACTTTTTTCTGTCATTATTAATGGACGTATGGTAACTACCATACGGTTCATTGTATCTATTTTAGGACTTTATATCAAAAGTGTCTGCAAATTGTCTTTTGGTTACTTATGCAATGTTATTACATACTAATCACCGGATCGTCTGAAAGTAAGATGATTCCTACTTCGAAAGGCACGCTAAGCCGGTGGCCCGGTTACTACTTATACTTACTGATGTAAGTATCTAGTCGCTACGAGTCAAGTCAGGGGCCTTTGGAAGTTCAATAATAACTCTGATATCAGGGTTGCGTCTTTGTGAGGTTGGTTATCCACCTCACACACAATCAAAATCACTCACAATGACTTGTGAGGTAGATGACCAATCTCAGATAGACGCAACGGGTTGATGAGGTTGGTATTCCACCTTACAACCCATATAGGTATCAGGGTTATTATTGAGCCACCGAAATTTATTACGACCATCTTTAGGTATAGATAGTATTTACAAAGAACTCAATACTAATGTAATAAAACTACAACCCGTTTCCTGTTACGACGCGAATCTTATTTTTATCTCATTAATTCATAAAAAAACATATTGCCAAAGCATTAAGATATCAAAGGATGTGAGAAATAAATTAAAAAAAATCCCAGCAGGGGCCAGTTACACGATGCGAAGGAAAAAAATGCAATCAGTTTTATGACATATTAATAAATTATTTCCTTTTTGGGATTCGCACTTAAAAGGAAAAAAAAAAGACATGTACTTAAGTGATTGACTTTTTCTTAGAGAACCTCTAACTGTGTTTGGTTTATATTTTATTATTTACAAAGTCCAATAAAGGATCTTGTTTATTTATTTATTTACATGGAAAAAAGTAAAAAAGACAAAACACATAATAACGGGTTCTTACCGCGTTTGAATCAGGGATAATAACCGCGTGAACCTAAAACAATGTATGTGTGTGTATGTTTATTGCACCAGCCCGTGCTCCAATGAATAATCTTCTTTCGCCCTAAGGTTGCCTGGCAGAAATTGCTGTTTAGCAATAAGGCAATCGTTCACCGACTAGATGGACTGACCAAGTGAAAGACGCGTCGTCATGCAAGTTCTACACAATAGTAAGGGAAGCGCTGGACAGGAACCGGTGGAGGCAGATCATACGCTCCAGGTGCAACCCTGATGCTGACCACGATCCTCAGATATGAGGGACCGACCAAGAGAGAGAATAAGGCAATAATTTGGCGAATTTCTTTATTTCCGAATTTCATAAGTACTTATTTAACATTTTTGGCATGCACGGATGAAATTAATATGCTTAAAAGATCTTGCATCAGCATAACTTTGACAGTACATACCTACATGTTTAAGTTTGGAAATAAAATTAAAAATGTAATTTAGAGTGCTAATTACATTGCAAATTTTAACCCACTTTCAAGGCAGGCCACTCGTGATCGTGTAGTGTTAAATAAAGCGGCGCATTTCAGAACTCAAAAATCACTTGCCCCAAATAGCTACACTTCGATGGTTTTAAATTTGTTATGTGAAAGGCGTGGAATGTATATTGATTATTAAGTAGGGCGGAGATGTATCGGGGAAACGACCACGCCGGCGTGGTCGATGATTTTCCTCATTCAACATTCATCGCCATCGGCACACTACAGTCAATAAATTCCTCTCAGACCGCTGAGACGTCTATCACGCCCGTGGAGGTATACTCAGAACTAAGGGGTTAAAAAGGTAACATGAAAGCAATTAATCTAAAAAATAAAAAATACATATTACTATTTGACATTTGCGAATATAAAAATAAGTACGCGATGCACACAAATTCTAATGTCTAAAAGCAATATTGCTTCTTCATCTTTGCGAGTCGATGGCGATCGATACTAAATTTTTGCTGGCCAATAATTGAAAGAAAGAAAGAAAGAAAGAAACGTTTATTATAAAGGGACACCACAGTAACAAATATAAAACAAATATATAATATAAAACACGGAGTACATAACTTACAAAAAATGCACACTACACGCAATTGCAATTGCGTGCAACTGCAATTGGCCACGTTGCCTTAAATTTGGACCGGGTGAGAGCCCTCAGCACTTCTCATTTGCCAAGTAGTGAATGCCATATGAGGCAAATCTACAATAAAAACTCTAAAAACTAAAAAGCTTTGACATTTTAAGATTAAAAAATACTTAGTAAGTAGACCCTGCGTGACAAAACCAAATTTTGCTCCTTAAAACTTCGCATGAAAGTCGGCAAACACCTGGGTATGTTGTGTGAAGAATTTATCGACACGAATTTGCATTTAACACTGCTAACTTTCAGACTTTCATTTACCCTTACAAGTACTAAACGTACTCGTACGTAATAATTAATGTATGCGTAATATTATTTAGTTACTACCTCAAGTAGAGGCTTAACGTTAATGTTCTAAATTTAAAAAAGGCCTACGCTCAAAAAAGTAAACGGAAGTTCGGTGAGCCCTTGTTACTTAGTTCACTTTGTGATTGATGTACTTCTAACTACCCTAACAGGGATATAGTCTTGAGTTCATGTTTTGTCTCTCTCTTTTTATTTAAGAGCTGCGCTCTCGTCGGTGGAGTAATCGCCATTCCTCTCTTCTTCCCCCCAAATCCTTCACCTCCTGATACGACTCTACCTGCACCTTTTCTTTTATTTGCTTCATAAATGTTCTCCTAGCTCTACCCCTTCCTCTCTTCCCTTCAATTTTTCCTACAATGATTTTATGTGTGTTTGATGTTGACTATAGAGAACCGGAGAGGAAATATAATTGGCCACCTGATACGACACGATTCATTTATGTTATGTTACATAGACTAAATCTAACACCGGTTCAAGACGGTAAATTCAAACCTTACTAAATAAACTAAGTATATTTATTCCCGTTATGGACCTATAAAGTTCCGTAACAATCGTAACATATCAAACAAAACATTTTTATAACAAAACTGATATAACGACGAATGAGGAAATTACGAAATTTAACATAACGTTATGCCTATTTAAATGTTATGGCGTAGGCGGATACGCGAGCGTAATAAGTAAAATGGGTTAAGAGTGAGTAAGGTATTTCATCGAGTTCCGTAGGTACTTAATTTAATTTTCCTTTTGGTAAGTATTTAGTAAAAGTGTTTTTATAATAGCATTTTTTCACTTCGCTACTACATTACTTATTTCTTTTTTCTAAAGAAAAATCACAACATGGTACTAATTATTGCAATATGGTATATACATTTTTAAAGGAATTCCTTTCTTAAATAATTATGATGGTTAAGAAAATAAGAAAAAAGAAAGAAAGATGCCACTGTGGTCCTCTGTCGGTTCGGTCTTCGGCACCGGAAATGTACTATTGAGTTATTAATTGATCTAAAGTGCAATTTTCTCTAACACAGCTCAACAATTATAGACGGCGATATGGCTCACGAGTTATTACGTTTATCTATCAGAAACCTCGGTGATGTGTGGGTAATTAGTTCATCTTGTGATGGATGTACCTCTGACTACCCCAATTAGAAATTTTCTCGGTTGAAATGACGATCGGAATGGTCTGGTATTAAGTCATCAGTCCTTTTTAGGATTTGAATATCGACATAATTCGATTTGCACGTTGTCTTTTGACTATTTGTGGTTTTGCCAATTCCATTCGGGATTATGACCTTGATCTTATCCAATAATGTATTACGTACATGGATAAAATCAAGATTAGATTTCGCTGACGACATGTGCTCTGAAGAAAATATCCAAATGTGTTACGGAACCCTAAAATCCCGGTTATAATAGAAGATCCAATTTTAGTAGGCTCTATACGCCCGCGACACGCCCTCATACCAGCATCTTATGAAATGAGTTTACTATTCTACTACCTAAGTACCGTACTTTGACGGGTTTTCTATGCTTTTGTAATATTTTTTATTACAAATGGCATCTAAGGGGTTTACCGCTTATTTTGGTATCATAACTCTTTTTATGGCGTACTTTTTACGAGTAGTCTCAGTGCTTTTAGATACTTATTCCAAATTTAAATGCAGAAAATTATCGAACTTCTACAGTTTAGTAAGTGGTCTGTGTCGCGGATTTGAATTCCTTGGGCTTAAAACTGTCGAAATCAACTTTACGAGTTTGAAATCACGTTTGAATTATAGATAATTGATATGTGGTTTGCAGGATTTGTGCCTGGTTAATTGCAATTGGTCCTCCCACTATTTATATGGGATTTAAATAAATATAGCTGGCGAGAGGTAGGTCAAATCAAATCAAATATACTTAGGTGGTAGGTGTATGAATTGTATATTTGTGTACACTATGTACCTCTGTCTACTCTTTTCTTTCTTTTACGTCTTCTTCTTCTATTGTGTGGATTGTGAGGTGAATTACCAACCCCATCAACCCTGGTGTCAGGGTTATTACTGAGCCGCCATGTAGGCCCCTGACATGACTCATGTAACAACCTACGTACTTACATTAGTAAGTAATAACTGGGACCAACGGCTTAACGTGCCTTCCGAAGCACGGATCTTTTTACTTTTTGGAAAATCAGGTGATCAGCCTGTAATGTCTTAACCAAACTAGGGGTCACAAAGTGATTTTTGTAAGTTGTCCCCCACCGGGATTCGAACCCAGGACCTCCGGATCGTGAGCACAATGCTCAACCACTGAATCACAAGCTATGTTATGTTACAAATGCAAGGAGTAAATCAATCTTTCCTCAAATATACATCATCATCATCATTGGCCTTATACGTCTGTTTCATACGATTTATGACGTCATTGCCTCGAAGAAATGCACTAAATATACATAGACACATGGTAATCGATTAATGACTTCATCAACAATAAAATTCTGAACGCAACAAAATTATTTTTACAACCAATAAAACATCCAACGTGCAATTCTGGGCTTTATAGCGTAGCAAAAAGATAAAACGGGGTGAAACATCGCCTCACGCAACAGCAAAAACAAAATGGGTTATAAATCTTTTTTTTTATAGTATTTTTTGCCTGTACACACGGTAGTATTTTACCAAAAATGGGAGGTTCGATCGTTATTCATATAAACGGCCAATAAACGTCAAAGTTTTCTTAAAACTATCCAGGGTAAAGGATCTCCGTATATTGGACTACAGAAAAAGTGTGAAAAAAATGATTGTTATCTGAGGAAAATGGATCCGGTCGCGTAATTGATATTTTTGATAAAGCGCCATCTTGTGGGAATTTCCTTGTACTTGTAGTGTTTTTAAAATATAATAGATATTAAGGGTGGTATTGATAAACTAATGTCAGCTTCGAGACTGTCCTCAATATCATGTCAATGTGACAGTTCTTATATAAAAACGGGATTCTCTTAAAATGCATAAATGGTTTTGTCATAATTTTAATTATCATAATCCTTTTTGCATAACGTTTTTTAGCATAATAGTACTTTTCCATAATAACATCTAAGAATACTGGTTTGTTAGGTATAACTTATTTTTGGACTAATAAATTTGTTGGCATTTTGATTCGTATCTAAATAGGTATCCATAATTCTTTTATAGAATAATAGTATTTTGTCATAATTTTTACAAGGCATAACAGTAGGTTAGGGTGCGGCGGGGGTGGCCCTTGGGCCACCCCTACGCCGTCAGGATGTTTATCTTACACACGAAAAGTATACTGAATGATGACCAACAGCATGAAATAGAGTCAAAAAATATAAAAAGTCACAATCGTGAACCAAATGCAGCCAAGGAAAAAGTAAGTTTCGGAAATGTTCAAAGTTGTGCCAAAACTTTTCTTATTCGAAGTATTTTCAAAATTATGCTTAAAAAGTTATGACAAATTAATACTATGCGTAACTAATAATATGACAAGTAACATTATGCCATGGTAAATTATTACATAAAATTTTATGAGTAAAAATAGAGAACCTATAAAAACAGGGACTTGAGCATGATCTTGAGTGCAGTCTCAGCTGAGATTAGTTTATTAACACCACCCTAAGCCAGATTAAGATGAGCCATATTATTATGACCGAGTCTTAGTTCATCTTGCGATGGATGTGCTTCTGACTGCCCCAAATGGGATATAGTCGAGAGCTTATGTTCTATGTTAGACACTAAGGCCATTTTGTGGCGGAAATTACTAAATAATACAGGATATTAGTGACATCGTAACGAATACTGAGGGGAATAATTCCTGTTAAAAATTCCTAAAAAATTTAGTGATTTTTTTTTCGATTTAATTTTCTTTTGGTGAGTTTTCGGGTGAGTGCTATAAAACAAAAGACAATTACTTATTAGTCCTAAGTTTTCGTCATCTTAGTTATGTAAATAGTTAAGTAATTAATTAAGTATATTTCTTCAAAAGATCTTAAATTAATTTTATAATACTTTACCACTTTAATAAAATATTTTCCTTATCAATTCCCACAATTTACCGGATTATTAACTCTTTGAAAGTTTTTCTATAAAGAGTGGAGACGGTTAATTTCCGCAAGTTACCGAAGGAAAGTTTCAAGATATTGTTTTCAGGAGGGTAAGAAAAATTTTATACCCTTAATATTTTCGAGTTGAAAGTCACTATGGTCCTGTGGTACACCGGGTTGCTTCTCAATCGGGGAGCGCCGGTTCGATCCCCGGTACCGGACCGCTTATAATATATCTTAAGTGCAGCTTTCACTAACACAGTTGGCTCGACCATTATAGACGGCGATACGGCCCACGACCTATCACGTTGGTCTAACAGAAAGCTCGGTAAGGTGTGGGTATACTCAGTTCATCTTACTACCCTAATTGGCATACAGGGTGGTGGTGACATCGTAACGAATACTTAGGTGGATGATTCAGATCATGATTCTGAGTTAATATCAAGAAAATACTCTTCTTCTTATCGTGTCGACGGCAAACTGAACTGTATCGGCCCAAAACTTGACAACAAGTATGGCGCTATCTGCAGCGCTCATCAGATCCTCCTGCGTACAGGTGTTCGGGCACGCAGGACACGATGTAAGATGTTCCATCGTTTGGGGAACAGTGCCGCACTTGCACTTTAAGTCCGAGCCATCCGAGAAACTCCACCTGAACAAATTGTCCTTACTTCGGCCCACCTGAGTTCGGACTCATTAGGATAAATAGACTTCGGAGTCTATTTAGAGACTTCCAGGTAAGCCAAGGCAAACCAAGACCTGGCGGAGGTCTCTCGGATAGCGAAAAAAAAGGTTTTGGGAGGTGTACCCGTTCCTGCCAGATCCTGCATCTTTCTTTAGAGCGGTCCCTGTCACGTAGAGGCGACACACAAAATACTGAAGATGTTTTACTGAATCAGTCCCTTTGTCTATAATAATATTATTATGTAGTACTTACTAATAAGTAGGTGTTCGTACTTATAATTGTAACAAAAACAACTTAGGTCTCGCCTTGCTTGTCATAGCAATTAAAATGAAAACGTTTGATGGACACTTACAAATTACGAATCCAAACGAATAACGCATGGGCGTATTTTAATTGCTGGGTTCTTTCAAAAGTTACGTAATACAATATCGAACTGTCATTTTATTCTGTTAAATATGACATTTAGCGAAGCATTCATTATAATTACGGAGAAGTACCGTACTGTCCTCCGAAGCACGAAATCATTTTAATATTTCAGACAATCAGTGCGTCACAAAGTGATTTCGTCAATGTCCTTATCGGGATTCGAACCCCGACCTCCAGATCGTGAACCTGACGCTCTAACCATTAGTGGTTAGTTCTAGCCACGTAGGCTGTTCCGGTATAATTTATACTTGATATTTTCTTTAAATATTAAAAATAAAAAAATAATTCATCTATTCGGTTCATTGTATCGATCTAATCTAGGGACTTCGTATAAACAGTGTCTGCAAGAAGTTTGAGGCTCTGCCCACCCCAAAGGGATTGCGGGCGTGAGATTATGTATGTATGCATGGACAAGACAAAAATACTAAAACTGGCTGCACGATGGCATCAAAAATGTCGCTTCACCATATTAGGTAACATCTACAGTTTGTGTATAAAAGAAAATGTTTTATTAATAAAGTAAAATAAAATCTGCATTGTTATTGCACGCCACAAAAAATGCAACCTGAATAATACAATTAACACATAACCGGTTTGAATTAAGAAGAAATATAAACTTAAGAAAAATTACCGTTATATCATTCGAAGATAATTGTGTGTTGATTCACCATAAGTACTTAAATAACTGACCAATGGTACCGGTTTCTTCTTACTGACGTAAATATATAGTCGTTACATGTGTCATTGTCGGGGACCTTGAGTTTGCTGAAGAGTTACTGAGTTGCTGAGTTGGTCATCCACCTCACAACCCACATAGAAGAAGTCATCATCATCATCAGCCGTATGACGCCCACTGCTGGGCATAGGCCTCCCCCAAGGATCTCCACGACGATCGGTCCTGCGCTGCCCGCATCCAGCGGCTTCCCGCGACCTTCACCAGATCGTCGGTCCACCTTGTAGCGGGCCTACCCACTGAGCGTCGTCCGACACGTGGTCGCCACTCCAGAACCTTTCCGCCCCATCGGCCATCGGTTCTCCTCGCTATGTGTCCTGCCCACTGCCACTTCAGCTTTGCAATTCTTCGAGCTATGTCGGTGACTTTAGTTCTCATAGAAGAAGTATATGACACGAATTACCCGAACATAATATAGAGAAAAGTGCTACAGATACTCTAACTGGCCTTGACAGAAAGTTACCTAACACTAAATGTTTCTGAAGTATCATAAATTAGTAGTATAAAGGCCTTTCCTGCCAGTTAATTAGTTTAATCGTTTCCTTATAACTCTAACGTAAGAACAACTTCAAATTTGTCCAGTCAAGTTAGTGTTGTATCCGGCAATTTTACAATAATTCTCATAAAACATACATACGTAAACAGCCTATATACGTCCCACAGCAGCTAGCAGCATACTCCACCACGCTGGATGGACAAGAATGATGAGTGGTGTGGACAATAAGTCAAGTCAAAAAAAAAAAAACAACAAGATTATGAAACTGATTATGAAAGATTCGAAGGCAAAACTAATACATCGAGGGCTTTATCCAATAGCAGTACGATGTATATCTACGTAGATAGCGTCTATTGGTCGAAACCCTCGATATATCAAGCGTCGCGCGCGGCGCGGTTGCCGTTCAAAGCCTGCAGGGACACCCCGGACTCTTCATACAAAATACCTCGTGCAACACACACACTACACATTGACGTTATCGTACACGTGCGTCTGTGTGTGTGACGTCAGACGCCCATACGATTGTGGACACGAAAGTAAGACTGAGCACTTAAACCTAGCTCAGCTGTAGCTATTCTATACGTAGTATTATTCCTTATTCTATGCTGCAGGCTTCATAAATTACACATCCTACTACCTACATTTAACGCTTTGTGCCCATAAAAATAAAATATGACATATGTCATGTTCACACTATCCCATTCGACCCTTAAAAGGTTTTAGGGTTTAATCCTATTTAGTTGACGCCCTCAAGCCCACACTCAATAAATACACCTGAAAATATCTTGAAAGACAGTTTTGGTATCGTAATATAATGTTAACAAATTCTTACATAATCTTTTAGGTGAGCAAATGAAATGATAATTTTATCAACAACAATAATTGTAAATAGTTTTCTTTGCTGTATTGACCGTTAGACTTGTGTTATCCATGAGCTTTTAGTAACATAACGTGACATAGCATCAATTAGCATCACACGTGTATGTTTAAGTCCGATATAATAGGAGGCCAGCCTATTGCCATTAACCTGACACAAATCCAAGAAACCACGTGATATCAATTATCTATGATCTAAATATGAATTTAAAACCCATATTTAAAGTAGAATTCAGTGGTCTACAGTCTGATGAGTTGTTTGCGTGACTCATTAAACCCATATCTAAAGTAGAATTCAGTGGTTCACTGGATTAGAGTCGGATGAGTTGTTTGCGTGCCCTATTAACCCACACCTAACGTAGAATTCAGTGGACTACAATCCGATGAGTTGCTTGCGTACCTAAAGTAAAATTCAGTGGTTTAGAGTCCGATGATTTGTTTGCGTACCTTATTAAATCCATACCTAAAGTAGAATTCAGTGGTTTAGAGTCCGATGAGTTGTTTTCGTACCTTATTAAACCCATACCTAAAGTAGAATTCAGTGGACTACAATCCGATGAGTTGTTTGCGTACCTTATTAAACCCATACCTAAAGTAGAATTCAGTGGTTTAGAGTCCGATGAGTTGTTTTCGTACCTTATTAAACCCATACCTAAAGTAGAATTCAGTGGACTACAATCCGATGAGTTGTTCGCGTACCTTATTAAACCCATACCTAAAGTAGAATTCAGTGGTTTAGAGTCCGATGAGTTGTTTTCGTACCTTATTAAACCCATACCTAAAGTAGAATTCAGTGGACTACAATCCGATGGGTTGTTTGCGTACCTTATTAAACCCATACCTAAAGTAGAATTCAGTGGTTTAGAGTCCGATGATTTGTTTGCGTACCTTATTAAATCGATACCTAAAGTAGAATTCAGTGGTTTAGAGTCCGATGATTTGTTTGCGTACCTTATTAAATCCATACCTAAAGTAGAATTCAGTGGTCTAGAGTCCGATGAGTTGTTTGCGTTTCTTATGAAACCCATACCTAAAGTAGAATTCAATGATTTACAGTCCGATATATAATTATCCTACCTAGCCTATCAAATGTATCAATATAATTTTATTACATTCTTCACCTTCACTCTACCGCCTCGTGCGAGACAGATATATAAAATACTTTATTAAGCACAATGGACACAAGATACAGGAATAAGGATAACAGATACAGAAAGGCACAACACGCGGTGTTATTGCTCATGCAGTAATTTCTTCAAAGCAGGCGAGTATCATGAAGAATTAACGTAACGGATATAATTGCAATTATCCTTATGTTTTTCCAACCGTAGAAATGTCTTTTACGATGTTTTCCTTCCCGGCATAGGTACTTAAGAAGCATAATTTAATTAATTTCTTTATATAATACATACCATTTTTAAACCGATTTCCTGGCCTCTGTGGTTCAGTGGCTGAGCGTTGGGCTCGCGATCCGGAGGTCGCGGGTTCGAATCCCGGTGGGGTCATATCAGAAAAATCACTTTGTGATCTCTAATTTGTTAAGGACATCATAAACTGATCATCTGACAGTCCGAAAGTATAATGCCGTTGGTCCCGACTACTTACTGATGTGAGTAGCCGTTATATGAATCATGCCAGGGGCCTTTGGCGGCTCAATAATAACCGTGACACCAGGGTTGATGAGGTTGGTAATTCATCGCACAAACCATACAATGGAAGAAGAACCGAATTTAAAGCAAAGGAGGTTCTTAATTTGAGCAGGGAAAAAGTGGTACGTACATGTCGGGACTAACGGGAATTTTCTATATACATATGTATGTGTAAAACTATTATTCAATTTCGTTTTCTAGAAAAGTGAGGTAATTGCTTACTACTGGTAGATACTTTTCTACCTAGTTATTATATAAAATGATTCATAGTACGAGGCAACCGCTTATTAAATTGGAAATCATCTACAACAGTATGGCACCAAAATGTTAAATTATAGAAAACCACAACGTACCTTTCTTACGCGGAATTGGTTTCACAAAAACTTTTGGACAGAGTTGCCTCTTTAAAGACAAGATGGTTCCGCACATATATATTAAATTCAAAATTGTTTAAATTTTGAAAAACGAAAATGTTGTCTTCTTCTATCGTGTGGGTTGTGAGATAGATTATCAACCTCACCAACCCTGGTGTCAGATTTATTATTGAGCCGCCAAAGGCCCCTGACATGGCTCATGTAACGACTACTTACTTACATCAATAAGTAGTAGACAATCAGTAGATCAGCATGTAATGTCCTTACCAAACTGGGGATAACAAAGTGATTTTTGTGATATGTCCTCGCCGGGATATGAACCCGGGACATCCGGATCGTGAGCCTAACGCTTAACCATTGGACCATGGAAGTTGTTACAATGATGTGGAGCTCTGTTAGTTATTTAATTACTAAATAGGAAAGGCAAACTCAACCTGCGCTCTGTTTTGAGTCAGCATAGACTTTCAAATTTGCAAATGGCATTAATTACTTGACCGGACAAAATGGCTAGCGGTGAGGGCTCTCCGCCTGAAGAACGTCATGAGAACAGGAGTTTAAAGCCACATTTATGCAAATTGTTGAAATCGAAATATTGCTTGAAACTCTTCAATGTTTTCTGTTTAACCTTCTAGGACCGTTGCTCTGCTAATTGTCTTCTGAACCACTGACATAGAATAAGGAATAATACTACGTATAGAATGTCAATTCTCCGCTCCCCACCGACGGCTGAGCTAGATCTACCTCACCCCCCCCCCCCCCCTCGGCCATATCACACACATAGTTGCGCGTGTACGATGACGTCAATGTGTGGTGTCTGTGTTAAACGAGGTCGTTTGAATGGAGTCTCCCCGGTGTGTCATTGGTCTGCTCAATCATGTTGCTTTCCTGTAAGTTATGAGTAGGTAGACTTAAAGACATTTTAACATCTAATTGTTAAATCTAAACGTGTTTTCTTACTCATAAACGATCTACTCCGATCGATGAATGAGGATGATGCTAAAGAAATATGTCAGGAACGCAGCAAATGAAATTACATGCTTACCCCGGTGGAAAATAGAATTGAGTTTTTGTATTTATTTATGTATGTTTGGTAAATGTGTATGTGTATGTACGTTACCCCCTCCGGTTGATTGAATGTTATCTTATATATGTTATGTATTTTATACATCTTCTTCTTCTTCTAAAACTGTCATGCGCTATCGGGCGTCGGTGACCACCAACGCAAAGTCTTCCCTATTCCGAGCCAGTCTGGAGAGCGCGGCTGCGTCCCTATTTTTTTCTATTTTTTTTTTCTATTTTTTTTCTTTTTTTTTCTATTTTTTTTTATTTTATACATAAACGTCACATAAGGGTTTTCTTCAACGCCAGCGGTACCCCAAATCGGAGGAGCGTAGCGTGGGCGGACGAGATGTTTTCTCTCACATGACGGCTAACGGCTCGTTTCGCAAGTCGACTGAATACAGATTCGTTTTAAAAGACATTGCTAAGGTATGCCTTTAAAATCCAGCTGGTTGATGGAAAATTTTGTATGCCAGTTGTGTAATAGGCACGTACGCTTTCAAGAAGCGCGAGTTGTACTACAGTAGGTATATTTCATAACATAGCATCACGCCTGTATACAATCCTTGCAAGCTATGTTTTAGTCCCATGTAATAGGGGTCGAGGCTATTGCAATTAACCGGACACAAAAGTTGAAATCCACGTGAAATCAATTATCTATAATCCAAACATGAATTCAAAGTTTCAAACTCATAAAGAATTCAGTGGTTTAGAGCCGAAGCGGGATTTAAATTCGTGACATTAAATGTTACACATACATACACATAAACTCAAGACTATTTTCCACCGGGGTGAGCAGAGACTATGGAATTTCATTTGCTTCGATCCTGACACACTTTTCTTGCTTCCCCCACATTCATCAATCGTTTCATACACGCACGCCGGTTCAGAGAACACTAAACACACACACACACACACACTAAATATTATGAGAACATTCAATGTTGTATAATAATATTTTCGTTAAATTCAAAAATATTTCGAAACAATTTTTTTTTCAAAGACCTTTTAAAAGCTACAAAATGTTATATTTTACTGAGAGTAATGGACGTTTAAACAACTGAATGTTATCCCACAGGGGACATATATCAAGTTGATATATAGGTAGTACAAACATGTATGCGTCTGTATTATCCCGGGAGGAAATATTATTGCAAACTCTAGAATATCTTGGAAAATCTGAATAAAATTCTGAAGTAAAACAGTTATTTTCACCCGTTACATGGATGTTTAGAAACAAAATACCGGGTATCTTCTTTATTTTGTTCGAAACGGTTGAGTACAAATAATAAAAATCATTGGAGCAACAAAACAAAATTATATTCAAAAATAGAATTCTTCTAGAACTACAAATAACATAACATTTATTTACTTAGACTTATGATTTATTTATTTATAAATTAACATACTGGCCTCTATAAAAAATAAGCCATTGTAAAAGAAGATGCTAAATTAAATACGAAATAGTTTTTATGTGTATTTGCGCCATTATTTGTTTAACTACTTTTACAATTGCCGCCATGAAAACTAACAACAGCGAATCTACTCTTTTTTTTTTAAACTATAGACTAAAAATGTAGCGAACGTAACAAGTTTAAATTATGTCCTTGCTAGATTATACCAACTATAATCCACCAAGGAGTATTATTCTGATTGTTAAAAAAAAAATAATTGCGTAATAAATAAATAACAGATCAGCTCAGCTTAGCATCGACACAGCACACCACAGCTATACAGCCTATCAGCGACCTCTGTACGGCATTTGTAACACTATATAACGAAAGAATCACTCGTGTATCCCGGAACGAGTAGGCGAAAGTGTAGGTATGTTATACCTATACCTATACACCCACTCTCCTCGTCATTCTAGTCCATGTAATACACAGGGGACGAGTATTGCCATTAAAAGGGCACAAATCCTATAAGCCACGTGATTTCAATTATCTACGTTCCAAATTTGAATTCAAAGCAATAATGTATAATTATGTTACTTACATTCAAAGTCATAAATTCGAATCTGTTTATACAAATCTGTACATTTTTTTATATCGTCAGTCGCAGTTGGTCTACGTGACTTCTCCGATTCTTCTTAGAATTCACAAAAGAATATCTTATGGTATTTCAGATTCAGTTGTACTTTTCCCGGTAGAGCTTACCGATAAGGTAATATCTTGTTTCAAACGCCTGGTGTTTGATTCGTAGGTACTAGTTATGTAGCGTAGTGTGGTAGTCGATATGATAATTCATTTTTATAATTAATGTTAGAAGAACTAAAATCGGAGCTAAGACGTCGCAGCAGATCCCGTTTAACATGGACAACCGTCATCAATAAAGACTTGGAGAAATCCAGCATAGAAACAACGAAGACCCAGAACAGACCTCTCTGGCGACGAAGGATTAGGAGAACCGACCCCAAATAGAAATGGGAAAAGACCGGAAGACAAAGAATGTTACAAAAAGTAACTAGCATTATATAAACTTTTTTTTGAAATCATAATTATTTACTGTAAATTGGATGAAGGAAAATAAAATTACGAAAGTGGTTTTAAGGCAAATATTGCAGGCAGAGAAAAAGCCGACATTTCAGTCGAACAACTGACATGCGAATTTCAATTTCGGATCCACTAAGAAGGGCCTTTCAAGAATACGCACATTGGCCGAATTGAAATGTCAAAATTATCGTCATATTTATAAGAACAAAAAAATTAACAGTAAGTGATAGAAATGTAAATAAAATATAATTTTCTGGGCCATATTTTTTATAAGCTAGCTTAAATGAGACATAGCTGGCGAGGGTTCTGTGTATGTGTACTTTACACCTCTGCTTACCCCTTCTGAGATACAAGCGTGATACTATATTATGTTTTAGTTTTTATTTACTTCCTACAATTGCCATCTAGCTATCGACAGTTATGACAGTATGTGCATCCATAACCAAAGAGTTTTGATTCTATCGACGTCTCTACCTATCGACTATCATCCCAACCCTAGTCGTCTGCGAATAAACTTCGCATGATTGCATACAATAGTATCCAGAGTGCCGATTTATTGTTCCTTATTGCATTCTTATTGCACTCTTATTGTAATCTGTAATAGGCATTTATAAGTCAATAATCTTTAGTGTCGATAGCGATAATGGAAATCTTGATTGAAATGTTGCCAACAAGGTGATAACTTTATGAGGTAGGCCAGCGATCTGTGATAATGATTTAATACGTTTTAGCTAAAGCAACAACAATGTTATTTTACTTACATACATAAACTCACCTATTTCCCACCGGGGTAAGCAGATAATAATGGAATTCGAACAAAAATCAGATTTAGTGGTCTAGCTTACTATTACACCACAAAACGTCTGGAGTACTATTTTAATCGTCAATGAACTCTCGAATTTATTAAACCTCAAGGTCGAAGTAAAAAAAAACACAAAAACATGAGAATCATCTGATATTTTGTAAAAAAAAAACACATTGAGATCCCCTTTAAATGGTTTCCTTCCAACTGGGTACAACTAAACACTTACTGGGACGCTGCTGTTGAAGAGTTACCACTGGCTCTCCCTGAATTCTAATGCATTGTCACTTTCGTGAGAAATTAAAGTGAGAGAATTCAAAATCGATACGGGTAATTTGTCTTATAACGTAGGTCAACTGTCTCTAATATTTATGTAGGAAAGTGAGTAGAACGGAACGTTAGATTGAGAAGAAAGTAGTAAATACTATGGAAGGATAATGAATGTGGATTTGGTGGTTTATGGTATGAATTTAAGAAGGGTTATCTATGATTATTGGGGTCGGAGTGCGATGCTGTCATACAAAATCCCGTTTCTCTAATAATAAATAATATGCATTGGACATTATAGTGAGCTAACAATATAAGTCAGTACGGTATTAAAATTATTTGTTGCACAAACACGCAATTTTAAATAGGTAGCAATTTTGTTACTTCTTTTTCTGTAGGATTCAGAGAATTTTTCTCTCACCGTTAAAAAAAATACCTGAAGATCTTTCGCGAACCAATAGTACCACATCGTACCTGCCATCAAAAGTTAAAACGAGTTTTTGTCGAGATCCCTGACTCTTGTAATTGAACAACAGGTGCCGTATCTTCTTTTGTTTATTTTTCTCCAGTCAAGGGCGAAACGGACCCTTGGATTGAGGGATTCGAGAGCATCATTGCTTCCAACTCCGTATTATTATTCATCCTTCGATTGTCCTTTTTGGGTGTTTGCAAAAGTAGTCCGTACGTTTACCTTTATATAGATATATTGACGTACAGTCATGAGCAATATAATGTACCCGCTTTAGGACTCCGTCGCATTAACATATTTACATTTAGTGAGACTTACAGTTCAATTTGACAAAAAAGTTAATGTGACATGGTACCAAAGTGTATACATTTAATGCTCTTTTATCGTAGATGGTCTGGAAAAATCCTGTGCTTGTTGCAGAAAAAAAAAGGAAATTGCCCCGAAAGTGGGCTGAAATTGGCTTCTGTATTGGCTTGGTTTTCGCGGCTTGGAAGTCCAGACAGGCAGTCGCTTCTGTAAAAAACCTTCAGGTTGATGAAGTGCATATACAATACGCGTCTGCAAGGGGTCTTCGGGGGTACAGGTGTGATAGTATGTTATGTTTTGTGGTTTTGCTTGACTGGACGTCCTGAGCTTCGTTTTCTTCCCAGGCATGTCGTCAAAAGCAGCAGAAGAATTATATCCTCACCAACATTAGGTAGACTCAGTATTAATAATTGAAAACGATTCATTGAACCCTAAAAAAATTACAATACAGATTACGCGAGTGCGGCGTCGGCGTCGATCGAGAAGTGGCGTTGGCGCCGTGACACGAAAAAGGAGCCCTTAGGTATATATTTTTATTCCGTTCTTCTTCTTCTATCGTGTGGGTTGTGAGGTGGAGTATCGACCTCATCAACAATGATATAACATGGCTCATGTAACGACTACTTACTCCGTTCCGTAATTTATTCCGTTTAAGGGTTCCGTTTTCCTTTTAATGTTCGGACGGAACCTTAAAAAATCTAAACCGTGGAACAACAGATTGTTTCACAAAACCTGACGATTCCAAACAACTACTTAAATAAATTCTACAGAACGAAATACGATTCTTGAAAATCTACCCATATTAATGAAACAAGCCGTTTTCATGGAAATGAAAAATAGGTGACCTTCACACACTGTGTGCTATGGGTATGGGTAACGGGTGAAGTGACGTCAAACGGTTCATTCCGAGTATAATGAAGTGACATGTTCCACTAAACGCGATTAGCGAGAATTACTAAACTCCTACACATTACACATAATAAACTGTGTTAGTGAAAAGTGCAAATTAATGATTGATTCATGGAAGTCTTTAGGCTCCGGACACAGGTTGGCCGCTGCAAGGATAATCTCTGCAGGTGGGGATACCTGGTTGATGGTTGCGATGATTGCGAGTGTGGAGTATCACCACAAACTATGGCTCACCTTTTGTGCTGTCCTAAGTGCCCTAACACCTGCACTATTAAAGAACTGTACGAAGCCACTGACAATACCGTAAGCGTGGCCAATTATTGGTCAGCAAAAATTTAGTTTCGATCGCCATCGACTCGCAAAGAAAGAAGAAGAATTACTAATGAAGAAGAATTATAAATACGATGAACCACCGGATCAAAGTGACTATAATGAATAAGCGAACTTGTTGTGCTTAATGTATAATATGAAACGGAAATCTTTTGCTACCTATAGTCAGGTAGGTAAATAGGAAAGGGTGTTATAAAAAATACCGATATGTTTCAGAAATTTATAAAGTGGTGTTTACCTGAAGGGCACAGCTAGATGTTATAGACCGGTGAGCATGAGACAAAGAAAACTCCCTTGAATTTGTACAATGTATATTTAACAATTATAATTATTAAAGTACAACCATGGGCAGGTAAAAACCCTATGGAGGGAGATGGGTCGCGCTTTGGTCCGTCAGGTTAATTGTCACTCCGTAACAACCATGGGATATCACTATATTTAAAAACACTGTCCGTACACCTGTAGGCACCTCACTTACTCGAGGACCTCCGACTATCAGGCCTACCTGAGGCGTTCCAGAATACAATACAGGGGATGCGTTGAGGCCGGCTCAGGCCAGGGCGTGCTGGACGATGGCGGCGCAGCGGGCCAACTGTTACGCAGCTGGCGGGCTGCACGTCCACCGGTCAACCTCGCAGTCCTTCACCGGGCCTTATCCGGAGTGTTGACAAAAGGAGAGGCGCGGCACATCCACATGCGCGCCGCACAAAAGAAAGCTTCGAAGTGCAAACAACCAAGGCAAGCTCCGCCGTAAAGAAGCTTGAAATAACTTGCAAACGCAGCAGAAAACAGTAGGAATCTTCATTCACAAAACATTGTTGAAATCATTTGATCCAATCATAAACTTCTTCTTACATTAAACTAGCAAAACGTTAGACGTTAAAAACTTGCAAAAACGTTAAAACGTTAAAAACTTAAAGAAAAACAAAACTTAAAAAAAAAGAATTAAAAACGTTAAAACAATTAAAAACCCCATCTGCAACAAGGAATGGCAATGATTAGCATGTGGTTCAGCTGACAGCGTGGCAAGGCAACTCACGAGTGTAAAACAAAGAAAATAACTTACAGGTTCATCCGGGATAGTTGGGCATCGCTCGGATGAAACCTAAACCCACCCACTGGACCTTCGGCGATGGGATTTCAGTGATGTTGCTGAAAACAAGGACCTCGAGGTTACACAAAGTTGGTGCAAAAATATGCACGAAGAATTGCGAGGACTCACCATCTCGGTTAAGTTGTTTATTTAAATCGAGACATCGGCTCTTGATGTCGCCGATAAATCGTGGCTTTTAATTTGCCCACATTATTGTTACGGCAGTGGAGTCTCCGGCGCTCTCGCGACGTCCCCACTTTCCATAACCTGTCTCTCAGCTCAGCCAGCTGTCAGTCTGACACAAGAACCACGAACAAAGTTGCCAAACTAGAAAAAATCTACCAAACCATAAATTCGCCGAATCAACGACAACAATCGATCGACTTGTTTGATCCCAAAATTTAAACAATATAATTATAATATATCAAAAATAAATGTTGCAGATAATTTAATATACCAAATTTTGAAGAAAATAAAATAATCAAAAATATTCGGGCCCATCGATAACCCTGCAGCGCCATCTGTGATTTCCTGCGGGTAAAATATAAAACAACGATATATCGCCAGAAACCACAAGATGTCGCTACAAGGCTCGTTGGTCCGAAATGCTTCGTTACAAATAATTTATTAAAAGTTCACTTCTATCGTGTGGGTTGTAAGGTAAATAGCCGAACTCATCAACCCTCATAGTTACTATTGAGACGCCAAAGGCCCTGACACGGGTCATGTAATTACTAGATACTTTCTTTTTAGCAGTAAGGCCGCCGATTGTGCTTCTCTTGTCATTTTGTAATTGTTTTTTTTAGAACAAATCTAGGCGGGACTAACTAATTCACGTGCCCTCCAAAGCTCGGATCATGAGATTCAAGATTCGCTTACATAGCCTGATTGACAGGTCCCGTTTCTAGAGAGTTATACGCCCAAAGTTGACCTTCTTATGGAAAAAACCAGCCCAATGACTAGGTTAGGGCATCGTAGAAAAACCCGTAAACCATATCGTACAAATCAATAGCCCAAATCATGACCCAAAACTACCCAGACCATGTTGAACATGTCACTCAATTTGCAAATTACATAGAAGACAATTTCCTCACGTGACTAGAAATGTTTTGAGAAAACACACGAAAATGTTGTTCTTATGCTAACGAGTTCGCAGTGGTGGTAGCTAGTGGGTACCTAATAATTTAGTACCGGGTATTTTGTGTTCCCGGCATTGCAAAATTAATAATATCTTTAATCTATTACCCATTATAAATCCATTACGTTAGGCAGAATATTAATTAAAAATAAAATAACCAGCCGTAGTTTCCTCTAGGTTTTTCCCAGAATCTACTTCATCTATCTACTTATAGACCGTATGGAATACTGAGGGGGATGACTTAGCTCATGATTCTGAGTTGATATCAAGTGGAATCTCCTGTTGGAATATTATTATATTTTTTGTGTTATTAAAATTATAAAAAAAAAAAGATTTTGTGTTTGTTCCGTGTCTAAAGTGATGTAGGTATATTAATGTGAGAAACGCCCTAAAGTCGCTTCTGGCACTCGCCGGCCACTGCCGCGGCACGCTCGCTTCGCTCGCTCGGCTCGTGCGCTGTATTTATGTCAACCTAACCCGCTCGTCGCTCCGCTTCTCGCTAACCTAAGTGAATTTATTTTGAGATTCGCTTCTGCCACTCGCTTTTTTAAACATTTACCTACTTATAATGTAGAATCACAATGGTATAATAATTATTATACATATTATGGTAATCATGTTATGTAAAAAAAGTTACTTAAAATTAATGTGGATATGTAATGTTGATTATTATGAATAAAAACTAATCTAAATAAAAAAGATATGACTTTGAATAATAGTGTAAAAGACGGTTTTGTTGAGAAAATATAGGAAAACAAAGGATAGTATAATAGATAACTATTGCCACTGTCATTATAAAATTGAATGATTCGGTGTTATGCACATCAGAAACAGAGCAGTTAGGAATTGCGATTGTTAGGATGAAAAATGTTAGGAAGAACATTTTCGGAGTTCCAATTATCGGAGTAGAAAATTTATGTGAACTTTGGCGCACCCCCAGGGTTGATGGGGTTGGTAATCCACCTCACAATCCACACGATAGAAGATGACTAACAACCTGCATAAAAGGTTTGTATTCAAAAGACGTCTAAAGGCAGCCACGTGCAACTGTGTGCAAAAGTCTTGGCAAGCCTTAAGAAAACGACGACTGAAACGCAACATAGCAATTTCCTAATGCCAGTAAATTGTACGACGTCTGTCGTGCTACTTTGAGAAGACTAGTACTTTCCCTGTCCGTCTGTCCACTTTGCCTTCGTCATGGTAATAAGTTCGTCATAAGGAAATTATATCCATAAATTCATTGCTTACGATACAGCAAAGAGTATTAATTTAATTACTTTGAAAGCGGCCTTGAGCTGTGGTAGCCAAGTTGGTAGAACGTCCGACTCTCACTTTGAGGTCGCAGGTTCGAATACAAGCATAGGTCTATACCAATGATTTTCGATTTTTTTTTCTAATTCATGTTTTGATCGTAAATGATTATCACGTGCTCAATAGTGAAGGAAAACGTAAGGAAACTCATATTCACGAGAAATGCATTTCGGAGGTATGTGACCTAACCTGACCTAACTAAAATACACTTTTCGGGAATGTGGGTTTCGTTACGATGTTTTCCTTCACCACTGAGCACGTGATAATAATTTATGATCCAAACATGAATTCGAAAACAAGTTCGGCTATCATTGGTTCAGGCCTGTGCTGGATTCGAACCTGAGACCTCAAAGTCAGAGGCAAGCGTTGTATCAACTGGGCTACCACGGTATATGACATTATATTACTTGATCGGAACAAGAAATATTCCAAAGGCGTTTCTAGTCGTACCCATTACTAATTTCAAACCTACCGTAAATAATATTAGAAAATAATGAAAAAGTATATTCCGATTTCAAATAATTCGCGCTTCGAAGGGCATGCTCAATTAGTCTCAGTTACTGAAACGGTAAACAGTCGTTTTATTAAAAACAACTGATCAAGTGCGTATCGAAAATACAGCCAAGTCCAACCACAGTTGCACCACGATAGTATCTTAGTGAGATATGGGCTTAAGTAATCTACCAATAACATAACTCCTGTATCCATGAAGGGGTAGAGAAAGGTATATTACAGGTGTATAGTCCACCCCCTTTTTTGTATGTATGTATTGGTTGAACGCCTGCCTCTCACTTTGAGGTCGCAGGTTCGAATCCAGAACAGGCCTAAACCAATGATTGTCGAATTTGTTTTCGAATTCATGTTTGGATAATAAGTGATTATCACGTGTTCAATGATGAAGGAAAAACATTGTGGAAACCCAGATTTCCGAGAAATGTATTTTCGGAAGTGACCTAACCTGCATTGGGTTGGTTTTCCCGTCGCGGGTTGGAAAGTCAGACAGGCAGTCGCTTCTGTAAAAAACCGGACCTACCAAATCTTCATTTCAAGTAAGCGTACACCTTGAAAAACGGGAAAATGTTAGGGAGATGATGATATATGTATTTTTAACGCCAAAGGAGGCAAACCTGTTGCCATTAACCGGGCACAAATCCTGAAAACCACGTAATATTAATTAACTACGACCCAAAGATGAATTCAACCTCATAAATCTGAATTCTGTGGTTGAGAACCCGAGCCAGGATTCAAACCCATGACACCATGATGTAATTCATGCGTTTTCCGAACAGGGCTGATACATACATACATAAACTCACGCCCGTAATCCCAAATGGGGTGGGCAGAGCCACAAGTAATCAAAGACAACTTGCAGCCACTGTTGATACGAAGTCCTAAGATGGATATGATGAACCTTATGGTGATAAGGGATAAGCCTATCGCCCATAACATTAGTCCATCATGTTAGAGGACGCAATCCCTCTGTCGGTTTTTACGACATGCCCGGGAAGACAAGCAGCTGAATGTGTTCTATGTTTTTTATTTGCTCCCAGAACAGCATAGAAGCCCTCAGTTTTTCATTTTATCTTTGTCCCGGTCTGCTGGAAGAGATTTCTCGAGAATTGATAAGCGTAATTTGGGTACTGGCAGAACATCAGTGTTGGTGAGAGTGGGTACTCGTACCATACTCTTAGCAACAATATGCTGAGTCAGTCCCATTTCCCTGGGCAGTGTTAGCTACTAGTCACAAAATTTTAATTTATGTAAATGCTTTTGTAACCTTCACTGTTTTGGGAATAAAGTTATTCTACCTATTCTATTTCTTCTAGAAATAAGCTAAACCGATTGTTTGTGTGTTAGTTTAATTGTTTTTATATCCTGATCTGTGTACAAAAAGCTGGTAAACAAATAAATAAAAGCTAAAATTACTTTCGCTTAGTATGGATGAAAGATTTTTACTTAAGTACCTTTATAGTTGACGAGTGAAAAATAAAAAGCTATTAGCCGTTTATCACGTAAAATATTCACAAAATTAATTATTCATAATTATAATACATTTTATGTTAAGCACGCCACATCACTAATCCCAGGCTTAATGTTTTCAGAAGTTGTTAATATTTGAAATTCATAATTACATTGCGTTAATTGCAACTTTGTTGGAGGCGGTTTCTAGGTTGCCGTTAAGAATTTAAACACGCAATGCAGGACGGAACCTGACAGAGGGCAGCAATAACTGTCAATACTATTCAGAGGCGGAGGACAGAAGTCCTAGTACGGCTTTTGAATAGACTACTCTGGGCGCCATCCCACTCGCGTCAGACAGAGCACTGCTGGGCGGATCGCGAGAGAGAAACCACTGCCCTATATTTCCCTAAAGAAGTAGCATAGAGAATGCTATACCGACAAGAGCGTGGCTCTTAAATTGATCATTAGCATCGTAAGAAATTGTATATCTATTGTGTCATTTGATCCGTTTGACCTCTGAATATTAAGTCCTTGTTTTACAATTAGAGCTAAAAGGCTTTAAAGCGTACGTTACAAGTATTTAAAGAGGATTAAGAAATGCGAAACTGGATTGATATTAATATCGTTAAAAGGTTTATAAATAACACAAAAGTTAATTACCTTTATATAATACAATACAAAAATTCTAAACATAACATGACATAGCATCAGGCCTGTATCCCCGAGGGGGTAAGCCTTTTTTTTTTGACGTGACTTATTGCAGATTTGCCGCAAATGGCATTAACTACTTGGCCGTACAAATTGGGAGCGCTGACGGTTCTCACCTGGTACAAAATTTAACCATGCGATGTTACTGACCTAACTTAACCCAACCCATTTATGTACGTGTACCTAAAGTATGTAATACTTGAGGTTAGTTTTTTTCACAGGGGGGTTAAAATGATCATATCGAATCAATTTATGTAAAAAGAATGATTGATACTTGACATATTATGCGCCTATAAAAATATTTCATTTCTAAGTGAATTGCTTGAATGTGGCCGTTATACCTGGCTCCCATGTTCTTTACTTTAATTTATTTTTATTTTTTTAAAATCGGTAACAAGTCTTTCCTTAGTCATTCACACCATCACATGCATAGGTAGGTAAGTTAGAAAACGTATCAATATTAACAAAATAAAATATAAATCCTTAAAACTTAAGAAAATAAATAGGTACTATATTAGGGCTTAGGCTCTGTTTTTTTTTTAAATCTGTGTCTTGTCCTGTATTACTTAAAGAAAGGTATTTCTAGTAAATATTCAGATTAGGGAATACGTATCGGAAGAAAAACAGAAGTAGTACGGTCACGAGCATTAATATGTATATCCTTTGGTACCATGTCACATAAACTTTTTTGACAAATTGAACTGTAAGTCTCACTAAATGTCAAATATGTTAGTGCGACAGAGTCTTAAAGTGGGTACATTATATTGCTCATGACTGTACAAACATAGATAGTACCTAAATCACCAACATATTGCCTCTGTTTTGCAATAAGACGAAACAATTACACTACAGCCCATTGGGATTAGAACCCGGGACCCTTGCGGAAGGAAAAAGAAAAATTCATTTTTATCCAACTAATTACTTCCTCAATATGTAGCAAACGGAAATAAATGGCCGAATTTCTTTTTGTTCCAAATTGAAATTAATGGGTGTTTTTTATAACCTACTAACTGATGTTTCCTGAGAAATGTTCGTTATTCCTTTTTTTTTACATTTTATTAGATTTTGTTGTCAGCCAATATGTATTGTGAAACAAACCGAGGAAAAAAATTGCCTTGTCAATTATCTTTTTGTTTTTTTACTTTATAGGCAGAATTTTATAAAGTATAATTGTACAAATTTTTAATGTCACTTATTATTAACGTCGATATTGCTTTCCTTGTGAGCATATAGTAAGGAAATAAGTAGTCCAGAATCACATTTTTGGTTTCATTTATCATAGTAACATGTTCGGTGTGATTTATACTGAAATTGATTCTCTCAGCTGTCAAATAAAAAGTATAAAACATCCAGTTTTCGCCATAAAAACACCTTCGCAGATAAGATCTCAGCCCCAAAACCATTTGCTTATTAATTACTAAAACACTTTTAAAAAATAAAGAAAATCCACCAACCTGTATTCAAAGTCACGAAATGTACCGTTCAATGCTTAATCCTTCAGGTTAGCTATCAATCACACAACAATTTGTACGTAAAAGCAATCTAAAGTCACAATCACTCTAATTCCACTAAAATAAAGAAAGAAAATAGTCGCTTAATCTACGGCAGAAGATGTGAAAATGGTGAAAATATGTACAGAACACGGCACGAAATACACCTGTATCAGTCAGTTCATTGTTTATTCATAATTCAAATCCTTTTATTCAAATAATAATATTTATAAATCACTGACACTGGTTTGAAAAACGAGTTGACGTTTTACTTTTTTTGTTTATTTTTTTTTGCCGCATTCGAATTGCGATTGCCGCGAAAGCCGTTTGGCGCGCAAACGTACATACATTCGCGTTTGCCGCCCAGCTAGTGACTGAGGGTGTATGTAAGCTACGCTGGCCCGGCCAGCCTGGGGAGCAAAGATTAAAACGAGTACAGACTCGACAACCACCACACTTGGGTTTATGAACATTTAAGAGTATTAATTTAGTTCTTGTAGAAATAAAGAGTCGTTATTAAGTGTGTTTTATAGACCGTTAATGAATATAATTTTCCATACACAAGTGAGTAATTGGTTAAAGTAGATATTCCATTCATTGTCCTCCCTATAAAACAAACTTTCTGAACTATTTAATGGAAAGAATCTTATAGTAACCACTTTTTTTCAGGTACCTACTTGGAGAGTGAGAGAGACATGTGAGTATTAATGTTGCCTTATTTAAAATTAATAAGCATTGTTAATATCTTATATTAATTTCATGGTAGGTATATAAATATGTCGACAAATGAAAATGATAATAATTCTAAAACGATGAACACAAGAAAATACCAATTAAACGATACCAACATCAAAAGTGAAAAGCCCGCAAAACACATTCTACCTACATTTCCTTCTAGAATTTTCCACTACCCCACTCTTTGCCCAACAACGACCTTAATCTGAAATCCCTTTTCAACTCCTCGTGTCTCTCATTATTGATCTCTTTCACTCCTCACTACCGGTGCAATAATAGCGCCTTCTCGCTCGCTCCATTGAAAGCTCTATAGCTCTGTCTCTTTTCAACACCACTGCAGAGCCTCAAAAACGAGGTAGCCGCCGTACTATCACCGTGAGCGTTCGGCATTAGAAGTTTTTCCTTTACAGCGCCACAGTCTAATAAAACACCACACGTTTTTATTACGTACTGGCATATTCGTTTGTATTTTGAATGTATTCGAATTATAACGTGTAAGTACAGTGACGGCGACTGTATTAGAGCGGGTAAAATTATTTTTAAATAAAAAACAGTTGCAATAGAACGGAAGCAAGACTCGTTTCTCTTTTTTAAAGCTTTTTTTTAGTGAACCGTCGATCGGCTTAGTTTGGTATTCTTGTAAGGAAGCTGCGGACTTGAATAAAACATAATACAGTCGACAGGGACAATATTTTCAATTGGGTATTTCTGTGTACGATGCCATTATAAGACCAATAAGGTTTGTGGAATTTGGTTCGTTTGTTTTTAGCTTGATTTCCTTTATGGTAATGTGATTGTCTTTGCGCTTACTACGAGAGCGTTGTAAGAGCTTTGCAATTAATGAGTTTGATAAATTATTGGAACGAATCTAATGTTATAACATAACAAATACTTTATTTCACAAACGGGAAATACAAAAGAGAAACAGAAAGAGTACAATAGGTGATAGGTAGATGATTCCGTGCTTCGGAGGGCACGTTAAGCCGTTGGTCCCAGCTATTAGCCGTAAAAATCCAACAACCCGCATTGGAGCAGCGTGGTGGAGTATGCTCCATACCCCCTCCGGTTGATTGAGGGGAGGCCTGTGACCAGCAGTGGGACGAATATAGGCTGTTTTTGTTATGTTAGGTAATAGTTTAATTTAATATGTCAATGGTGCTAATTTCTGTAAATACCATCTAATTTTATTTTAAGTTATATCTGTCATTTTCTTATCCGCCGAAAAGGAAAGGGACGGGTAATCGACAAGCATAAAATTTATGGAACACACGTCAATTTTAAGCACAAATCTAAACCAACCGTCTAAAAATTTACTCATTCTACCTGTAAGATTTTTTAAATTTTTCCGGGTTACGTTTCCAAAAACAAAATATAGTTGGCGCTGTATAGTGTTGTCTGCGTTTAATTTAATTGATAACAGACATAATATGCATTTTTATCTTTTTGTTTTTGGCTATGTAAAATAGACCCTTTTTATTACACCCAGGCGTATCACATCTTTCACCCATTATTAGTCTGATCGAAATAAAGAGAAGCAATAAAGGTAACATAATTCTATACATACATGATCCAAATATCAAGCAACAATTATTTTTATATATGCCTCTGCGATTACATTTTTGAATAATTATGTAATTATAAAAATAGGTAACTATCACGTTAAGTCTGTACAGCGCCATCTGTATTTACTTAGGATAACGTAGTCTGGAAAGTCCCTCATTCATTTCATTCATCATTCATTCATTTCATTCATCATTCATTCATTTCATTCATCATTCATTCATTTTACGTAGGAATTAACGAAATGTAGAAATTAATAAAATATTATTATTTTCTTGGCAGTTACTGCTAGATACATACATAAACTCACGCCTATTTCCCACCGGGGTAAGCAGACACCATAGAATTCCATTTGCTTCGATCCTGACACACTTCTCTTGCTTCCTCCACACTCATCAATCGCTTCATACAAGCACGCCGGTTCAGAGTAGATCGTATTGAACCTTTTCTAAGGACATCTCCAATTTGGTCATCGTAAGTCCTTCTCGGTCTTCCTATACCGCTTTTGCAATTCTATTATCCTTCATCCGCTACTGCTAGATCTAGAGAAAAAATCTACTAATTTTACTAAATAAGTCGTAACTCAATAAGTTACTTATAATCTTTTTCTATCGTGTGGGTTGTGAGGTGGATCACCAACCCCATCAACCCCATCAATTACTTATAATAATTGTATTGTATTAGATAATAAAATTCATTGATTTTCAGGCAGCTTCGCCTATAGTTATTCCAACACCTATAGTTATAATACCCTAACCAAATCAACAAAAAAAAAAGATAGTAGAGTTCATCTACAGTTGGTTAAAAAAATAATTGAATCGTGTTTTTCTAGTTGGTAACTTTCTACATAACATAACATGACAAATACTTTATTGCACACACAGGAACCACAAGGCACAGAAACAAATAACCCTCCTTATTACCTAGCCGCAGTCGGGTAAAAGGGAATAAACATATATACATACATATTTCACGACTATTTGGCACCGGGGTAAGCAGAGACTATGGAATTCCATTTGCTTAGATCTTCACACACGTCTCTTGCTTCCTTCACATACATCAATCGTACGGTCACGAGCATTATTTTTATTTTATTTTTATTAATAGCCATTAATATGTATACACTTTGGTACCATGTCACATTAACTTTTTTGACAAATTGAACTGTAAGTCCCACTAAATATCAAATATGTTAGTGCGAGAGAGTCCTAAAGTGGGTACATTATATATTGCTCATGACTGTACACACCGTTTCAGAGTAGATCGTACAGAATATTTTATTAGACAGGTCCACTTATTTCAAGATACGTTAATCCCTTGATAACACAGATCAAAGACGCCGGTCATTTGACACTTTCTATCTAAGACAAATAAAATAATTGTAGCAATTTGATTATTCAAATTGATACTAATTACTGAGCGAGTAAGAGGATTTCAAATGTTGATTAAACCTTTAGTCGATATCTCTCGTCTTTCTGGTGGTTTAATCTACAGTTCGATTGACAAATCCGAAGTCTCAGGTTTGATTTCCGGTAGAGTCGATTTAGAAAAAAAAATAGAAGCTTTAAAACTAAAACCCGACTATGGAAAAATCACGCTCTAAGAACGGAACGGGAAAATAGGTATATTTTTTATTTTCTGTTTTTTTTTCTTTCGGTCGTATGCCGTGGTAATTATGATGATGCTTCACAGTCGATTTCGACTACAGCGACAGCAGCTGGTGGTTCATTGACGGTTGTCATTCAAGAGCTTGGAAAGTCTGCTCTCTGATGTGCTCTGTGATGGCTAGTATATCCAATTTCATGTGAAAACGTGCGCCCACAGTTTGTTTCGGATTCGGAAGAATTTCAGAAAATATAAAATGCCAATCTGTCCTAAAAATTGGCTTATCACGGCATACGAACACGGCTATCTACAAAACATTACTATTCAGCAGAATATCAGAAAAATACGTATTCATCAAATCAAATCAAATATACTTTATTGCACAGAACTACATTTAAACAATCAGACATTAACACATGAAAACAGTACAATTTGGGCGGCCTTATTGCTCTAGAGCAATTTCTTTCATTCATATTACGTTTCAATTTGCTTGTTTCATACTTTTTAGAGCGTGATTTTTATGTAGTCGGGTTTTAGGTTTTAAAGTTATATTTTTATTGCTTCGCCACAGTCGGATAACAATTTGGTCAATTTAATTTGTCAGAATATTACAGACTGAACTGCATTTGAACTGCAAGCTGGCTTAAAAATTGCAGCATGAATGCTTTTTTTGTACAGATAGCATAACTGAATCTAAGCTGCAATCGAACCGCATTATTACCGCATTCTGTTGTAGACTTTTGCTCTGCCTACTCCCTTAGGGACCGACTGTTTTTTCTGTCTGTCTGACATTTTTTCCAGAGATCCGCAATGCAGCAATGTAGTGTATAACTACTTACAACAAAGACGTTTTTCGTTTGAACCTGCGCTCACTGATGGGACTATGGGACTTACAAATTACCTACATACATACAACTCACGCCCGTAATCCCTAATGGGGTGGGCAGAGTCACAAGTAATCAAAGACAGCTAATAAGGTAAAAGGTTGGTAGGTTATGGTTCGCATCATATCTATCTCGGGCCTTTGTATCAATAGTGGCTGGATGTTGTCTTTATAATAATTATATAGTTAATTACCTACTAATTATTTACATGTTATGTTATATTTTATAAATGATATTATAGTGAAAATGAATAATGACATTCAATGATATAATGACATTAATAAATTATTTAAGTTTATTATTTTTATGTGACATGTACATATCTGATTGATAATTATCACTATGACTGTTATGAGATATATTTGCATGCCAGTAGAAGTGAAATGTACTTAAAATGTACCATAATTGTAAAAAAGATCTATAACGTATATTTCTTGCAATAAATGATTTCTGATTTCTACATATTGTCAGAAGTTATGGATGGCGATACGGCTCACTGCCTATGACGTTGGTCTAACAGAGAGCTCGGTGAGGTGTCGATACTTAGTTCATCTCGCGATGGATGTACCTCCGACTAACCAATTTGGGATGTTCAAATTCAAATTCAAATTCAAAAATATCTTTATTCAGTAGGTAACATAGTTACACTTTGAATCGTCAATTTTTACATAACGAACGTCTCATCCGCCTAAAACTACTGCAGCTTCTCACAACCTGTATAGCCGGGGAAAAGAAGCTGCAAGAAAAACCTCGGCACAGGGCCCTAGACGTTCTTTAAAAAAATAAAAATAAACAAAATATTGATATACAATTGAGTAATTTAGCTGCCTAATATCAGTTCTCAGACAGTTAATCCCATGCATTCATATCTTCTAAATAATCACTAACTTTATAATAACCTTTTTTGTAAAGTTTTTGTTTAACTACTGTCTTAAAGCAGTTGAAAGGCAAATTCTGAATGTCAATGGGAATCTTATTGTAAAAACGTATACATTGCCCCTTAGAAGATTTAGTAATCTTATGTAATCGACTGACTTGTAAAGCAAGTTTATTTTTATTCCATGTATTAACAATGTGCCGAACGCTATTTTTTGCAAATAATCCTATATGTTTTTTTACATATATTAAGTTTTCAAAGATATAATTGTGATGCCAAAGTTAAAATATTAATTTCTTTAACATACATACATACATAAACTCACGCCCGTAATCCCTAATGGGGTGGGCAGAGCCACAAGTAATCAAAAAAAACTTGCAGCCACTTCAATCACTTTCACTTTAATTTCTTTAAATTTATTTCTAAGTGACATCTTGGGTCCCAATTTGTAAATCACCCGAATGGCTCGCTTTTGCAGAACAAAAATGCTGTTCACATCTGCAGCATGACCCCACAGCAAGATGCCGTACGACATTAGACTGTGGAAGTAGGCAAAATAAACTAATCGCGCGGTTTCTACATCGGTTATTAAACGAATTTTTTTGACCGCGAATGCTGCTGAGCTGAGCCTTTTAGACAACTTATCAATATGGGGACTTCATTGCAACTTAGCGTCCAAAGTAATTCCCAAAAATACAGCAGTATCCGTGAGGTCCAATTCCTTATTTTTTACAATAATAGAATCGAGCGGCCTACTAACATTCGATAACGTAAAATAAACCTATTTTGTTTTATTTTCATTAAGTAGCAGGATGTAGTCAAGAGCTCCTCCAGGTCCAGGTCCTCTAGCTTAATGGTTCAGTCCAGTCATCACACCAAATGCCCAAAGGGACTACGTTTGCAAAAACAAAACGCATTTTAAGATACCATACTAAATGCATCAGAAACGTAGAGTTATGAACAATAATATTATGTACTCACTTTAGAACCATGTAAAAATAATAATAATTAAAACGTTTATTGCATGAATTCAGGGTAGGTACATTGCAGATTACAGTGCATAAAAATAGTAGGTATCACCAAATTCTACTTTTTCAAGCATACAGAATGAAAGAACGGACGGTACAAGTTACATTACGTTAACTTCTACCTATTTTATAAATAACAATTAATAAAATACCTTAAGCTACCCATATTCATAAAATATTAAAACTAAAATAACAGCAATAAAACATCAAAATTGACAGTCTAAATATTCTTCACGCTACGCGGCATTAGGCGCGCTATCATATTTGACATTTAATGAGACATACTTACGGTTTAATTTGTCAAATAAGTTAATGTGATATGGTATCAAAGTGTATACATGTTAGTACTCGTGACCGTAGTCCCGTCTAGGCTACCTAACAACTTTTTTCCCGCCACGCGACAGTCTTCCATCTCTTTCTTTCTCCACTCACCTCTCTGTTTCCGTCTCTTTCCCCCGGCACGCTTAGCCACCCGTCTCTTTCCATTCATATTTTTAAAACCAGCTCGGAGCCAAGATGGGGCAAGTTTCTTATAGATGCAGACATAAATAAAATTTTACCTTTGAGACTGAGAATTTTATGATCAAACTATCGACTCAACTCGACTTCACCTGTACAGCTGAAATGCGCAACGTGATAAAACTTTGTCACGGTCATTTTATCGATTCTGACGATATAATTAAGTCGTTTTGTCAATTGGTGCTAATATGTAAACTCAAATAATTCATGTCGTTCTGTCAAAATACGAACAAAATCACGACGCACGCATGTCAGGGTATTCTTCTATCTTCTATCGTATGGGTTATGAGATGGATTACCAACCCCATCAACCCTGGTGGCAGGGTTATTATTGAGCCGCCAAACACCCCTGACATGGCTCAAGTAACGATTACACACTTACATCAGTAACTAGCAACTAGGACCAATGGCTTAACGTACTTTCCGAAGCACAGGTCATCTTACTTTCGGACAATCAGGTTATCAGCCAACAAATTAGGGATCACAAAGAGATTTTTGTGATATGTTCCCACCGGGATTCGAACCAGGGACTTCCGGATCAGGAGCCCAACACTCAACCACTGGACCACGGACGCCGAGAGACGAGATCCGCCTTTTACGGAGTCGGGTCAGATGAAGGGAGAAAACACGATAAGGACATAATAATTAAGGTACTTCATAAAAAACAGCCTATATACGTCCCACTACTGGATACAGGCCTCCCCTCAATCAACCGGAGGGGGTATGGAGCATACTACAACACGCTGCAAAGCACAGCACGCTAAAGGTACTTACAGAAAAGATTAGAATAGAATAGAAGTTTAACATACCATAACAAATACTTTTTTGCACAAACAGGAAAAAAACAATACAAAACAAAATAAGCAAGCCAAAAAGCAAGTCACAAAGTTTTACAATTTACAATATTCTATTCTACAGGATTTAAATAAGATATTAAGGGAAAGGTATATTTCAGAAAATAATAAACCCACTAGTTATAATTTGGCAACGAATTTTATTGCACTTTTTACTTATTAAAATTAATATATTTAAGGTAATAAAAACGTTCTAAAATTTCAATTAAATTCGGAATTTACGAGCTTACTAAAAGGACAAAAATGGCAATAAATTATGATTAAATATGGTAAATTCTGTTTTGTCGGCCAGTGTGACAATTTTATAGCGCTAAAATCGATTAAAAATATCGATTAATTTTCTAATGAGGCTAATCTGATGGCATGCTGTTTATCTTAGTAACGGTAGTGTGGCGAAATTAATTAAAAGACCGCTCTTATTTGGCGCTCTTAAATTAATCTAGTGTGACTTAATTTTATTTAGAAACGAGTATTAACAGCCATTTTTGTTTGTAGTACAGTCATGAGCAATATCATGTACCCACTTTAGAACCCTGTCGCACATCATATTTGACATTTAATGAGACTTAAGGATTAATTTGTCAAAAAAGTTAATGTGACATGGTTGCAAAGTGTATACATATTAGTACTCGTGACCGTACCTCATCTCCCTAACGTTATTCCGTTTTTCACAGGCTTCGCGTACCTAACCTGAACATTTGACAGGTCCGGTTTTTTACAGATGCGACTGCCTGTCTGACCTTCCAACCCGCGAAGGGAAACCAGCCCAATAGGTACAGGTTACGTCCCAAAGCTCCGAAAATGCTTTTCTCGGGAATGTGAGTTTTCTCGCGATGTTTTCCTTCACCTCCGAGCACGTGATATTCATTTATGATCCAAACACGAATTCGAAACCAAATTCGACAATCATTGGTTTAGGCCTGTGCTGGTTTCGAACCTGCGACCTTAACGTGAGAGGTAATCGTTCTACCAACTGGGCTGCCACGGCTGTCTATGTACCATAGGTATGAATTTAATTACCTAATTTATTGTGGGTAGTAAAGCATGGCGCCGTTTGTCGGTAGACGCGCATTTCACATTCCGAAACTCGATGGTTAAATTTCGCGGCATTTCTCATACCACTGAATTTTGTTATCCTAAAATATGGATAAAATTATCCATTAAAAGCTAAAGGAATACACCGTCAATTCATTACAAGCTTCTTCAATCGCGTGGGTTGTGTTGTGAGGTGAATTATAAAAGTCGTCAACCCTGTTGTCAGCTTTATTGTTAAGGCCTCTTGGCTCATGTAACGATTACTCCCTTACATCAGTAAGGAACCAAAGTTCAAAAAAATCAAAAATATTTACTGTTCAAAATTGGCTTACAAAGTTAGCGCTTTTTGAACGTCAAAAAATTAAATTACATATTATGTAACTAGCTGTAAAACTACTACCACATCGGAATCTGTAACGCTGAGGGAAAGACGTGGCCAGAAAACCTCCCAGCACAGGGCCCTAGTACTATTGTTTCATGTTTTCCTTTTTTTTAACCGGGACTGATCATCTTACTTTCGGACAATCAGATCGGCTGTACTGTGCTAATATTATTTTTCTAAATAGTATCATTTCGTCAGGATTTCGCGAATTTCATGTAAGTATGTTTTATGACCTACATTTATAAAACCACTCATTCGAAAATTCCCAAAATACAACAACAATTTGTCGTCGTGTGGTCACGGTTTACACATTAGTTACATTTCATCCTTTAATCAATTTCAAATGAAAGTATCCGTGAAATGAAACGTATCTCAATGCGGTTGGTTGAAACAGTAAACGCATATTGTGTTTTCAACGTATATTGAGATATATTGCATGCTGGCTATGCATTCTATTCCACGTGAGGAGTTTGTCAGTGATGAAGTGATTATTTATACTACGTCTATTTAGCGAGCCCCTTCTTGATCTAATAATAACAATACCAACTAATTATAAATAGAATATCTTCTCCAGCGCGCCACACTGAGGTGGAGCGCCCAAAACGCTGCCAGCATTTCCCTCTGAACTGCCAGGCCTATTCTCTGCGCAAAATCGCTGCCTGTTCTCGGATCGCCAGTTACTTGCCTCAATGAGACGCGCCGAAATGTCTCTCAAACATTTTTGGTAATCATTAAAATGTAATTGTTCTTAATGGGGAGAAAATATACAATAATAATTATAATATACATTTATAATCATAGGTATATAATATACACTTTAATTCTGCGACCATGATAATATATAATCGAATTACGAAACTTTAATCCGTACTAGCTTATTATCTTAAGCTGATCCAAATTTTTACATAAGCCGCCATAATACCTAATTATTATGCTTATATAATAAAACTATGCCTTAAGGCAGTGCTAATGATAATATAATATATATCAAGGAAGGCGGTTGAATATTTAATTATGTATTCTGATATAAATATTCAATTGAATTTGATCGATTGTTGCCAGAAGGCACGTTATAAGTATGCGATCATTATGTTAATCATTAACTGGGGTATCATTGCTTTGGAAAGTCAAGGTCGTCTTATGATCTACTAACATAACTATATTATGAGATTGATTACTGATTAAGAGTTCGTAGATGTTGCGATATAAACAGTGGCGTGGCTTTCAGGGGAATGTTACAACTTTGAGAAAATTCGCGGCGGTGAATAAAGTGCGAAAGTTGTGTAAAAAGAGCGTTACTATATTATTTAGCCTTAAGGCGATAGAAACTAGTAGGATAAAGAATAAAATGAAAAATATTATTATTAATAATAATAAAGCTTTATTTCAGAAAAAAATCCATACATACAAAATACAACACACTTAAAATATAATAATAAAATATACAAATATAACAACACCTGACAATAATAACAATATTTAAATAACTATCATAGTATACAATGACTACTACTTTTTCCCCACAGAGAGCAAAGTCCAGAATCGCATGATGTGAGAGTCGAAACTTGTCGCAATACTTTTAATGATGGTGTTAGAACTGGACATTACTCTCTGCATGAGAGAAGCAACACGTTTCCTTAATACAGCTGCAAAAACATCTGTGCGCCAAAAACAGACCATCCCAGAGGCACCACAATATCTAGGCAACCGAAACATTGCTCTAAATACATCATTATATTGGACACGCAGGACATTAATTACACGACACTGATTAAGCTGCCAGTGTCCTATTAAAGAGTTTTTTTCAACAGGAACATTCCTACTTTGGAACATAATTTCTTAGTTACATAATAGGCTAGTTTCCAATCAGTCAAATCAGTTACTTTTTCCTGAACGTCAAAACACGAAGCTACTATGGAATTTGTATGAAAAAACTGTGACGTCATAGAAAAACGTGTTATCACATCGGACTTATTATTACGCTATTCTTATTAAAATTCGTAATTAAGTTAAGTAGAAAAAACAAATTGTTTTTCGTCAGTTTTAAATCTGTCTTTATTTAGTACTTAATCAGTAACTCATAATTCGTCTTTGAACTAGGAAACTATCCAATTAGTAATTCCAACTATCATTTCATTTCATTTCATTTCATTTAGCATCCAAACAAAATAGGACACCTTGCGTAAAGGGGATTGCATACTATAATTTATTATATACATATATGCATCTGTCTTATACTTGTATGATTGGAGATGTTCAATTAATTAGCGCGGGTTGTGCCTACTTACTTAGCTCATAGTATCTATCAAGATTAAAAAGCTATTAAATTCCATGTAACAGCCTCCGTGGTCTAGTGGTTAGAGCGTTAGGCTCACGATCTGGAGGTCCGGGTTCGATTCCCGATGGGGACATTGTCGAAATCACTTTGTGAGACTGTCCTTTGTTTGGTAAGGACTTTTCAGGCTTGAATCACCTGATTGTCCGAAAAAGTAAGATGATTCCGTGCTTCGGAGGGCACGGTAAGCCGTTGGTCCCGGCTATTAGCCTTAAAAACACCTCTACCAATCCGCATTGGAGCAGCGTGGTGGAGTATGCTCCATACCCCCTCCGGTTGATTGAGGAGAGGCCTGTGCCCAGCAGTGGGACGTGTATAGGCTGTTGATGATGAAATTCCATGTATTTTTATCACTGTCACTGTCGATTATCATAATAATTTGCTACTTTCCTAAAGCCCCAGAAAACATAACTTCTACTCTAATACTTTGAAAGAACGCGAAGATGTAGGCAGAAACCCGCTATTTCTGCAACCAGATAGCTTGCGCAGTAAAATAGTAACTTTCTATAAAATGTCTTCGAATCTAGGTCGTACCTAGGTAGTGGGTACAGGCTAATTAATGCAGTAACAAGTTTTACGGCGCCTTAAATTGCAATATACTTAAATGTAATGCAGTACTCATGCTGCATAGATATGTTTCGTCATTTATGTACTTTTAGCACCTATTGAAGAATAGGGAACCGGAGAGGAAATATGATTGGCCACCTGATACGACACGATTCATTTATAACAAACATTATTATTATTTATTTTTTATTTTATTATTTTCTTTTATTTCTTCACCAATCTATTACTAGGTACATAAAAAAAATCTTGGAAACTTCTACTTGATATTAACTCAGAATAATGAGCGGAAAATCATCAGTATTTGGTACGATCTCATTTACACCCCGTACAAGTACGTACAGGTAGCTATACGAGTACGTATGGGTTTTAGTAACACCAATACTGAGGGTATGGTTCAGACCATGATTCTGAGTACCTACATAACAAGTGGAATTTCCTCTCAGAAAATTCGTGAAAATTATATTGTCTTTTTCAATTATTTTCAGTTCCATTTTGCGACGGAAAAGTTCGCTTGATATTAACTCAGAATCATGGTCTGAATCACCCATCAAAGTTTTCGTTACGATGTTACTAACACCCTGTATGTATGTAAAGGTGCTGATAAGCTTGAGCATTCACTTGTAATGAGCATTTGTGCGAATGTTACAATACGAAAAAAATACGAGAACACTTTAGCGAGCATTCTATCGAGCGTTCTTGCTCATGAAAACGTTCATAGCAAACGTTCATGCTTGGCTCGGCTCGTTGTTCAGTTCGACAAATATAAAAACGGCGAATGCCCGATGTTCTGTTACAAGTGAATGCTCAAGTCTATCAGTACCTTAATACCTACATATAAGCAACAGTGTTATAAATAAGACTTGTTATAGCCTTGACTATCCCATTCCGTTCACCGGTCGCCATCGACATGACTGCACTACTTAGGATAATCTTTAAACTATTACGTAATCGCAAAACATGCACTAATAATGTCTATACCTGTCTACCATGAACTGCCATCATCATCAATTTAAGAGCCACGCTCTTGTCGGTGCAGCATTTTTCATGCTACTTTTTAGGGAAAAATAGGCAGTGGTTTCCCTCTTGCCTTACAAACACAAATTACACATAGAACAGAACAGACAGACAAACAATTTTATTATCCATTGGAATGAGTAGAATCTTATTTAACCAGAAAAAAACTCGCAATTACTATAGGATACACATACGAATTCAATTAAACAATTGAAACTCAATTAAATTGAACTGATTTTTTATCGATGCATTGAAGTTTTGAATTTGGAAAATTAACATTTTTTTTATACTTTTGAAAACCGAATGAATACCTATGATGTACCGTATTGTGACAAATTATCGGTCTATCGCCCATTCTTCTCTCTTCTTCCCTCATGTGGTTACTTACTATTGAGCCAAAGACTCCTGATATGGTCTATGTAAAGACTACATATTTACTATAGTAAATAGTGGCCAGAACTGACTGCTTAAAGTGCCGTCCCCAAAACGAATTTTCTTACTTTCAGATAATCAGGTGATCAGCTTGCAAATGTCGTAACCAAATTAGATACCACGAAGTATTTTTTGAGCTTTTGGCGACACTGGGATATAAAATTTCGGATCCGAATACAGCGGCTCTATTACGGACAGTAATTACTTTTAGTTTAGCAAAAAATTATTACACTATTCATCACTAATTTAACAGCCATGATCCTGTAGATGTATATCGTTCCTCTCCATGCTATGTTTTAGGGCAGTGGTTTCTCTCTTGCATTCTGCCCCGCAGTACTCTGTCTGACGCGATTGGGATGGCGCCCAGAGTAGTCTATTTCAAAGCCATAATAAGACTCCTGTCCTTGGCCTCTGAATAGTACTTACTGACCGTTACTGCCGTCCTCTGTCAGGTTCCAGGTTACTACACTATTACTGCGCGAAATTATAGAAATAACCAGTTAATTTTATTTACCTACTGTAAAAATATATTGCCGTAATATAATTCAAAACTAATTGTTTACTGCAATTGCCATATTCAAAATACCGCAAGCGAAGCCACAGAAACCGCTAAGTTTTATAATTATGCCCCTGGTCTAATGCTGTGTCGTTCCCGGGGATGCGCCCACTTTGGGAATTTTCCCGGCAGTAAAATGGCGGAAAGCTTTATCAAAAGAGCTGTATTGCCTAATTTTTAGGCAGATAACACCAGAGTACAAGAAATAACAATTACAAGAATAAAAAACTAGCCAGTATCCTTACTATTAAAGAGTTTTTAGAACGGGACATTCCCACTTTGCGAACATTCGCGGGAAACGCACATCACTGATCTGGTCTAAGTCAACAGGTTTTTCTAACGCCTATCATAATAGTTACTCTAGAAAAACATTCTTTCTTGATATTAGTATGGGGAGAAAATCGTGGGAAAGAACTAGTTGTACTAATAAATATAAAGGAATATAGGAACCTGTGTGACTGTTCGCGAGTAGCGAGTCGCTTTTATGATCTTTGACATAACATAAGTTCACAACCCCAACTGGGTTTGTCAGAGGTACATCCATCGCAAGATGAACTAAGTACAGTCATGAGCTATATAATGTACCCACTTTAGTACTCTGTCGCACTAACATATTTGACATTTAGTGAGACTTACAGTTCAATTTGTCAAAAAGATTAATGTGACATGGTACCAAAGTGTATACATATTAATGCTCGTGACCGTACCCACACTTTCTGTAAGACCAACGTCATACGAGGGGAGGTCAAAAAGTTCGCGGAATGGAGGGGTTGGAGGGGGTTGGTTTGCTCGTACAGGTAGCCGCTAGTTGCACACCTCATTAACAGTATATGTACCAAGTTTGAAGCAAATCGGGTCATTAACGTTTGAACTATCGACCAGCAAACAAGTGAATCGGGAAGAACTCAGCGAATATGGAGAAAATTGAACACCGCGCCGTCATTAAGTTCCTCACCAAGCAAGGAAAATCCGCTCAGACGATTTTTCAAGAGCTGTTACCACTTTACGCGGACTCTGCCCCTGGTAAAACCATGGTTTACAAGTGGCATAGTCTTTTCAAGCAAGGAAGAGAGTCGATTGAAGATGACCCCCGCTCCGGACGGCCCATTGAGGCCACCACACCGGAAATCATCGAAAAAGTAGAGAAACTTGTATTAGAAGATACCCGCTTGAAGAAGAAGCAGCTTGCAGCAATGGTCGGTGTATCCGAAACAAGTATTTTAAATATCCTACATCAACATCTTGGGATGACTAAGGTCAGCGCAAGATGGGTTCCAAGAATGCTCACGCCACTTCAAAAAAGCGAGCGTGTCGAGTGTTCTCGCCAGTTTTTAGAGCTCTGTGGAGAGAATAAGGAAGAAGTTATGGCCCGGATTGTTACTGGAGATGAAACCTGGGTTCACCACTATGAACCTGAGTCGAAGCAAGAGTCGATGCAGTGGCATAAAAAAGGCACACCTCCTCCAAAGAAGTTTAAGGTGTCACAATCGGCCGGAAAGATCATGGCCACTATTTTTTGGGATACAGAAGGTATTTTGCTGATTGATTATAAAGATCGTGGTGTGACTATAACGGGACATTACTACGCTTCTTTACTGGATAGATTGAAAGAGGCTATCAAGGAAAAAAGAAGAGGAAAGCTGTCAAGAGGTGTGCTCCTTTTGCACGACAACGCACCCGTCCACACGTGCCATGTTGCGACGGCTGCCATTCACCGATGCGGGTTCGAAGAATTAAACCACCCGCCTTACAGTCCAGACTTGGCCCCCAGCGATTATTATTTGTTCCCAAAAATGAAAAAGGAACTGCGTGGACGAAAATTTGGCGATGATGAAGAAGTCAAGTCTGCAATTTCGGCCCATTTTGACAGCAAAGAGAAATCTTTTTTTTATGATGGAATAAACAAATTATTTGATAGATCCGGAAAATGTGTTAAGGTTAAGGGAGAATATATTGAAAAGGAAAAATAGTTTCGTGTTTAATTTCGACCCCCTTCCCCCTCATTCCGCGAACTTTTTGACCTCCCCTCGTTTGAGAAGCAAGCCAGTGTACCACAGAACCACAGTGACATTTATGATGACGATCTTTGACTGGGTGTTTTGGGACAAGTTAATAGAATAGAAGAATAAAAATCATAATAATAATAAACATTTAAAAAAAATATTTAACGCAACGCTTAGCCGAACAAAAACATACGAATGCAAGTCACGTGCAATGCTAGACTATCCAGGGCCTTAGCCAAGATGTAAACGATTATGCCAATTCGCCAATGATAAAAATAAAATAAGTGGTATTGACGTCAACTTATATCAATCCCATACAATTTTATGTCACCGTGGGGTTGAAAGATGCCCCATCAAAGCAATTCATTACATCAATATTGCTATTTGAAATGTCAAATTGCTTTTTAGAGGAATTGGTATGATGTGGCCTTTTTAACTCCCGAAGTGACATAAAATTGTATGGGATTGACATAAGGAGACATGTCAATCCCATTAATTATAACTTGGCTAAAGCCTGAGTCCATAATTATGTTGTCGCCTTCTCGCTAACACTAAAACAGACGTTTCAATGCACCGATTCGTAAGCATTGAGTGTATGAGTCATCAAGCCTTATATTGGCATTTGAACGGGAATTGCATGACAGAACAGGTGCGATTCGTTTCGTTCTGTTAAATTTATTTTAATGTAGGACATTAAGATTTTATTATTTATTTATAGGTGCTTAACAGTCCCCGAGGGATATTTTATGTGCAAAACCAGCTGTACATAAGGTTTGATTACCGGCTGGATAAAAATTATATAGCTCAATCAATACTGAACCATATTATTTTGTTTCTTTTGTGTTTCGTTTCTCGTTTAATTATGTAAAGTGGCGCCCAATATATCAACATAAAATATTAATTCATCTTTTTTTCTTTCTCTCTTGTCATTCACCATTGGCTTCGCTACATTGTTTTATTGCACGTTGTAGGTACTACAGAAACCAAGAATATTGAATAATTTTTTTTTTTTTTGTATTCAGTTATTTCTGCTTAATCGGATGAATATTCTAAATGACATAATTCATCACTTGTATTTAATCACAAGTCATCTAATGCTAACTTTCACGTTCGGTATTCTTCTTCTATCGTGAGGGCTGTGAGATGGATTACCAACCTTAGCAACCCTGATGTCAGGGTTATTATTGGGCCATAGGCCCCTGACATGGCTCATGTAACGACTACGTACTTACATCAGTAAGTAGTAACCGGGACCAACGGCTTAAAGTATCTGTGTGTTCGGTATTGGAGTTCTAAGATGGATATGATGAACTATTATGGTGAAGATAGCAGTCCACTACTTATATTAAGTAAATAGATGAATAAATAGATCCACCAGTTTGAAAGAGCAGTTTGAAAAAGCGACTTATACGACATGTCCGAGATATAACTACAGCTGAATTCTACGTCTTGTTTAGTACAGCGCGGTTTCCAAGCGCGGTGCGAATCATTGAGGGTCTCGACCAATACCCGTACGACGTTTATCCAAGTAGATAGCTATCGCTGCATTTATTGGTCAAATCCCTCGGTATAATTCACGCCGCGCGCGACACGGGAACCGTGCCGCCTGTTTTGGAACAGATAAGACCTGTTTTTGTATATATTGCGTAAACACTAGCGGCAAAAAAAGATGAAAATCGAAATAGTAGTCGTGTGACGCAAGTTTATCATTATGCAGAATCTTTTTGACTGTCTGTACACTACCTGTCGCGGCGATGGTATCGCATAGCACTACTTGTACAACTGCGGACAAATTAAGTAGATACATGGTTTAAATTAATTAGTAGATATGGCGGAATATAAAAGAGTGGATAATGTATGTTCATTATTTTTACCGATATACCTTTGTTTTCCAACTAAATATTAATTAATGTGTGTATATTATAATGTTGTAAATGTATATGTGTCGTAGGTTTTACCTAAAAACTTTTTTTTTTTGGATTAAAAAATAATTATTTAAATTGCTGTAGTGCCATCTTCTGTCACTCTACATAATATATAAGCAGCTACTAAATCTAACACCGACTAGAAAAAAAATGATAGAAAAAAATAATACAATTATTTTTTGTTATCTTATATTTGTAACAAATGTAATCAATAAGTTAGTTTGCAAGTGTCTTTACCTTTCAGCTCAGAGGGTTAACCAAATTACAAACTATTTCGAAAAACTAAAATATCGTGTTGAAAATGTATGGGATTGACCTAAGGTGACAAGGTAACATATCTGTCAATCCTATATATTTCTATTACTGTTACTGTTGTTTTTAGTACTTATTAATATAAAGTTGAATTTTTCTATTCCACACACGTCTGTGGTGCAAGCCATTTTCAATTAATTAAAAATATTTATAGTAGTCAACAATTTATTTTGTCCTCAAGTGTATATAGGTCAGTTTAATACGTTCACGATGTCAAAGACAGACGTGGCAAAGGATATATAAGCCAAGGCGAGGCCTGGCCTTAAACGTTTTACCCTTCACTTGAATCTATACTAGGCTTAAATTGTTTCCACTTCTAGACTAGATTCGAATTAAATTCCAATTTAGATTCTAAGTTAAAATAACAGCCGCATAGAACATACTAGATACATTTTAAATGCATCCTGACTGACATTTCTGTATTTATTTAATATAACACTTCTCATCTCCCGAGCGTTGTCCTATTTCTCACAGGGTCCGCTTACCTAACCTGAAGATTTGACAGGTCCGGTTTTTTACAGAAGCGACAGCCTGGGTAACCTTCCAATCTGCGAAGGGAAAACCAGCCTAATATATGTAAGGTTATTTAATATGACAGTATTAATTATGACTTTTCCTTCGGGTTGGAACTTCGAAGGTCAGACAGGCAGTCTAAAAACCGGACCTGTCAATTTTTCAGGTAAGGTAAGCGGACCTCTTGCAGACGAAATAACGCTAGGGAGATGATGAAGAATTAATTACGACCAAAACATTTGTGACATACATAAACAGACATACATAAATATAAACACGCCAAAGTTAACAAATGAACTCTAATCACTTTTTCACTGAGAATCTCGGAAGTCTCACAGTAACGTTTTCCGAAATTCAGTAATGTACCTTACCTATTTTACCAGGCGAGAGCCCTCAGCGCTCCCCATTTGTCCGGCCCTGTAGTGAATATAAAAAGTCAGATCAAAAAAATCCAACATAATTATCACTCCCACTTTCCTCTTCATATCGGTTCACACAAAACCAGTAAGGCAGGTGACAATGCAAGCTTGTACGAAACAAAAATAAAAGTAACTCCTCTCAAATTACATCCCGTTGTGCCCCGTTCTGTTATCCTGATAAGTACTTACTAGTTTTTATAAACTCACGTTGGTAATTCTTAACGGGGTGAGCTTGAATATCGTGTTGTCCAAGGGCAAAAGTGACGGTCACCCGCGCTGGCCACCCTCAATTGATATCCCGTGGTTTCCAGGATTACTGCCCGGTTAATGGCCCGGAGAATGAATAAGACAGTTGCCAAGGGTTGGGTGTATAATTACTATACACTTCTGCCTACCCCTTTTAGGATACAGATCATGATGCTATTATTAAAATTTCATGTTAACTTTTTCGAAAGAATAGTAATGAAATGCGGCATGGACCATTGATTATTTATTTCTCATTGATCAAAGGTATATGAAGCATAAAGTGAAACTCAACATTTCATTTTTCATCGGACTTTAAACCCTAAATCTTTGGCTTTTGGCGCAGTTCGTATATTTTCGACTTCAAAACTGCAAACTCTGGTAATATTCCTTGCATTATTTTGCAAAACTGTTGAGTCGGCCAGTATTCTGTTGTCCACAGTTTTTCATTCCTCACTTTCATAATGACAGTATTTGGTATTACTGTGCTATTATACTATATTGTCATTTTATCCAACGTGATTTTTCACCCAATCTCTTTGGGGTTGAATTTTCAGAAACTTTGTTTCTTGTGTTTACTTACTTGCTTATATATCTACATATCTGATATAAATTTCAAATAAAATAATTTTATTGATTTTTAACTTTTTCAAAAGTTCTTATGTTGTTTCTTACATAAATAATTCCTTAAAATATAACTATTATGGTACTCATGCAAAAATATATTTTTAATATTACAGTGTCTACGATTCGTGTCCAAGGAAAAATAAATAAAATAAATAGGTAGGCCATACAATGGATGTCTGAATGTGATTGTTACTTTTTCAATAAGGACTGCATTTTGTGTTATTTACTTATTCTATATGTATGTATATTCTAAATGGTTACAGTTCGAAAATTAATATCTATATCTATAATAATCATTTCGCTTATCTACGATATATATGGCTTTTTAATTTCTTCTAATTTTCAGCCAATATCCAACTCCATACGTTACGATTGCAATATACGATCGTACCAGATTCATTAGCACAAAAAACACCCTAATTACTTTCGAGACACGTACAGGGCAAAACGTAGCCCGTAATTTTTACACACAGCTATTGCAATTTGACATTTATTATGGCATTAAGGAGAGTAATACTCGTATCACAAATACGAACGGCCATTCCGTGCACGAGGTGAATTCATAAAATGGCCGCCGGTTGATGACAGCGACCATTTCGCGCCATTATTTTTAGGACCGCGTTTTGGGAAGTTTAACTAAAACACGGATAAATATATTATTATATACTTATAACAGCATAAGAGCAAACTTATAATATTTAGACTGGGAGCAAATAAAAAACATAAAACCCATTTAGCTGTTTATGTCAGAAGTTTCAAAAAAAAACTCAAAGGAATTGTGTCCCTCCTAGGCCCTTAGCCAAGTTACAAAATATTGATTGTCATCAATCGACAGTGACAGTGATAAAAATTTGATTGACAATATTAACATAAACTTATTGTCATAATCATTAGCAACTTGGCTAAAGGCCCTGACTGCCTGGCGGCCTGATTGTTGGGTCTAACATTTTTGGATTTTTTCGGGGTAATTAAAATTTCATGCTTGACGTTATTGAGGTCCTTAATTAGGGCAGCTGCGCATTGAAAGCTGTAAATTGTATTCTGGTGGCCTATGGCTGTACCCAGAGGTTGAATTTCCTTACTCTATTCTTCTTCTATCGTAAGGGTTACGAGATGAATTACCAACCTTAACAACCCTAGTGTCAGGGTTATTATTAAGGCTCTAAATTCATTAAAATTAAGTACGATGTGAAATTTTCATTTAAAACCTGAAGAAATACAATATTCTGTTCAAGGGAAATCCTGCCTAGTACATTATGCTTTTAGACTGTAACTTACGTATTCCGTTTATAAGCTAAAAGCCTGTAATACATTGGCTGATCAAGTCTGTAGTATGCACTGCTTCAAGGAAATTCGCTTCTAGTGCTCATATTAACATACATAAACAACTAATCTAATCATCCTTGCTAAGTAAGGCTTTCACTTATAGCATATGCTGAAGTAGGAACGAATAATCAACTGAACGCGTCACGCTGCTTATCTCGCTCGGTAGTGTTGCCGAATAATCGATTCTTTTTTTCAATCAGGTGATCAGCCTGTTATGTAACAAAACTAGGGATCACAAAGTAATTTTTGCCGTAAGAGGTTATAATATTATACGGAATAAGGAATAATACTACGTTTAGAACGGCAACTCTCCGCTCCCCACCAGCGTCTGAGTTAGGTTTGCCTCACCCCCCCTCGAACATAGTTTAGACTTCAATCGTATGGCATCAGACGTCACACACATAGATGCGCGTGTACGATAACGTTAATGTGTGGTGTCTGTGTAAAACGAGGTTGTTTGTATGAAGTATTCGGGGTGTACTGTTATGTGAATTCGCCGTCTAATAATGTACTTACTATGTATTACACGCGACATGTTTATTGAATAAATGTGTTCATTATGTGGAACAATTGCTATCAGGTTTCAGTCACTCCTCTAATCAATCTAATTGGCCACGGCTTTTACCTGTAAATAACCCTGATAGGGAATCGATGGAGTAACGCAATATTCAAAGGAAATTAAGTGCCTTTTGAGATATTTGATCATGTTTAAAAGGGTTTAAAATGTGTTTGTCTTTATGTTACTTGTACGTTATTTAGAAGTAGATAAAGGGAGAGAGTATTTAAATCATCGTTTTTATAGAAAATTCGCGGCTGACGTCGCTAACTGACTTATCTGAAATTTTTAGCGAATCTGATTTGCTCCTTAAGTATATTATTGTCAATAAGACACAAAATATGTAACACCAGTTTGGCAACTTCGAGTTTAATCTGAAGATTTGATAGGTCCGGTTTTTCTCCTTATCAATATAAAAAGTACAGTAAATATCAATGAAATATGCGCACATATTCCGATATAAAACCGCAAATATGTGTGGCGTTCTAATAATTATTATATCGTTATGAAATGCCATCGATGTAAACTGATAAAGTTGTTTCTCTAGTTCATAGTAATTCAAATGGAAAAATCTACATTCCGTAGTAGCAATCGTATGGATTATGCAAGGCAGTTATTTTTAGATCGAATGTCTATACACACACACACCCTAATGGGAATCGCCGAACAAAAAGTAATCTCATGACAACTTGCAGCCACATTTGCTGCGAAGACTTTCGATGGAAATGAAGAACCCTAAAAAAGATATGGATAATAATAGGAAAAATATTTGAAAGAATTAATCGACCATAGTGGGTCGATAGCGATAAGCGCTGATTGAGGGAAATCATCGGCCACGTCGGCGGGGTCGGTATTGGGGTCCTGAAGGGTTTGGTGTCAAACTGCTAAAAAAATACAAAGTGCTGTCTAAAACTACAACGAAATTCTCACTAGGAGTTAACCAGGTTGACGGCAAAAAATCGAGTAACCTCTTTACAAGGCTGTACGGAAAAGGATAATTTTGCCAATTGCTTTTGTAGCGTTCGCGTTCCAAATGCCATCTGGCAGATTTCTTTAGCTTGATTTTATTCTGTTTTATTTTTGTCCTGGCAATATTTGATTGCCTACCTGTCCAGAACAAAAAACAGTCGGATTACGTCATCAAGTTGTTTTCATAATAAGAACTGAATTGTGAAAATAACGTATAATTTAGGTACTTATTTTAGCAGTATTATTTTCGTTCTAACGTATTTGAAGCTATTTGGCGAATTTTCAGTACTTATGTCTCTAAATGTGTTATTTTTTAGAACTTGGTTAGAACCACTGAGTCCATAAGATAGAGAGATGGCGCGAGAGAATAGCCGTTGGGACCAAAAATATGCACAAAACGAGTAAATTATTAAGAGGGAACGATTGTATTGTAAACCTTTGTACATCATTCATTGCTTCTTTGATATCGCGCCGCCACATCTAACGCTTGTGTTACTACGCAATGAACAGCTGTTCATTACCACTACATCGAAAAAAAACCAGCCAGAAATGTCTTACTGCGGCCGTGGAGTTGTTTAAATTTTAATAAGTGATGAAGGCATATCTCCCTTGTTTTTAGCAGTTCCATAAACAAGTAGCATAGAGAATGCTACACCGACAAGAGCGTGGCTCTTAAATTAGTGATGTAATGCGTGTGATGTTTCCTGTGTTTATTATTTTTAAAGATAAAGGCTCGGTCTAGTTTGGAAACTCTGTTCATTTTGTTTAACTTATAATGTACGCTACTTCAATCATATGCCTTCTTTCTTTTCGTATTATTTCTGATAATAAACAAATTTTTGATATGATTTTGATTTGGAATCACTTCAAAAAGAACGTAATACAGGGTGTTAGTGACATCGTAACGAAAACTGTGAGGAATAATTGAGACCATGATTCTGAGATGATATCAAGTGGAATTTTCCGTCGCAAAAATATGGAACAGAATTTTCCTGAATTTTCCGACTGAAAATTCCACTTGACATCAACTCAGAATCATGGTCTGAATCATCCCCCTCAGTATTCGTTACGGTGTCACAAACACCCATACCTACTTGTATGGCTAAAGTATGTACTTGTGCGGGGTATAAGTGACATCGTAACGAATACTGAGGGGGATGATTCAGCTGATTATTCTGAGTTAATATCAAGTGGATTTTTTCATCGCAAAAGTATAGAATTGAAAATAATTTAAAAAAACTAAAAAAAAATCATGAATTTTGCTACGGAAATTTCCACTTGATGTGAACTCAAAATCATGGTCTGAATCATCCCCCTCAGTATTTGTTACGATGTCACTAACACCCTGTATATAAATACTTACTCTAATTTTATCAGTATTCCTTGTCGAAGTTGTAGACAAAGAGATGCGAAGTTCAATTCTGGATATTGTAATTTAGACGGTCTGAGCATACCACTATTTTGATGGCAAACTTAGTGGAGCTCTGCATAATACTATATTTTACCCTGAGGTGAGTTTTGGTTCCACTAAGGTCCATTTTCGTTCTTGCACTAACAGAGTTATATTCAATTTCGAGTATGGCTATAGAATAATTTCCGTTCTAATGCTGCACGTTGTGTTTGGATAAAAGTTATGATTTCAGAGTGTTTCATAGTGATCATTCTATCCTAACACAACATAAGCTTACAGGTTCATACGCCTCAAGATGAACCAAGTTCCCCCACCTAACCGAGCTTTCTGTTAGACCAACGTGATATCTGGTGCTGTAATTATCGAGTAAACTTCTTCTATCATGTGGGTTGTGAGGTGGATTACCAACCCCATCAACCCTGGTGTTAGGGTTACTATTGAACCGCCAAAGGCCCCTGACATGGCTCATGTAACGATTACTAACTTGCATCAGTAAGTAGTAACCGGGACCAACGGCTTACCGTGGCTTCCAAAGCACGGATCATCTTACATTCGGACAATCTGATGTTCAGCTTGTAATATCCTGACCAGACTAGGGATCATGAAGTGATTTTCGTGATATGTCCCCACCGGGATTTGAACCCAGGACCTCCGGAACGTGAGCCGAACGCTCAAACCACAGGACTACGGAGGCCGTTATCGAGTCAACTGTGTTAATGAAACAAAAGAAGCATGAATCAATATTCATCAGAATCAATATACCAGTTTATATTGGAATGTGTCCGAGTGATTTAATATGCCGCGAACGCAATGTCTCAACTCAAAATACACTGGTGATGCAATCTATGCCATATTCGAATAAAAAAAATGTGTATATTGTAGCTGTTATTTATCATATACCGTCAAAATGCTTTTGTACGTATAAAGTAAACGCTCCTATTAACGCCACCCAAAAATCGACACCGTTTACCGCCACCTTTTTTAAATTGCGGATATTTTGAATTGTGTCTGAGATAGAAATTTGATTCAAATGTCAAAAGATTCATGTATTAATTGACCATGAAACCAACATACCCCTGAGCGCGCGCAACAACAGTCTAATTTGTGATTGGTCTGTAAGTGTTCAGTGTCCGCGCAAGCAACACGCTCCATACAAGCCACTACTGAAATGCATAAGCATATAACATTTTTTTCTTAAGGTTTTGTGTCCCATGAAACATAACATAAACTGCCTATATACGTCCCACTGCTGGGCACAGGCCTCCCCTCAATCAACTGGAGGGGGTATGGAGCATACTCCACCACGCTACTCCACTGCGGGTTGGTGGAGGTGTTTTTACGGCTAATAGCCGGGACCAACGGCTTAACGTGCCCTCCGAAGCACGGAATCATCTTACTTTTTCGGACAATCAGGTGATTCAAGCCTGAAAAGTCCTTACCAAACAAAGGACAGTCTCACAAAGTGATTTCGACAGTGTCCCCATCGGGAATCGAACCCGGACCTCCAGATCGTGAGCCTAACGCTCTAACCACTAGACCACGGAGGCTGTCCCATTAAACATATTTTTCTTCATTTTAGTAATTGTGACTACTTCTTAATACGTTTAAGAACTTAAAAAGCATGCTATATTTGACATTTGTGAATTTGTATTCTTATTGAGAATAAAGATTTCTTTAAACTTAAACTTCATACAGGTTCCTCTTCACTGTCCTATCTATTGCAAAATTCGTCCGTATAAAGCGAACTATACACAAAACAATGCCATTACAAACGTGTATCCTCGTACAACACGTCCGGTGCACGGTGATCGGTTGCAACGCTAATAGAATATCCGTGAATCCGTATTCGGACAGTGTCCACAGACGTGGCTGTAATTTCCGATGTTCAAATGCAAAGTCAATAAGAGAGTGCGTGAATAACTGGGGTCATGAGCAGAGAGTGCTTGAATGGTATTGGTTTTAGAAAAGGGGTGTTGAGACAACCTGTCTCTTTCAGGTCCTCGATACCGACCCCGCCGGCGTGGTCGACGATTTCCCTCATTCAGCGCTTATCGCTATCGACCCACTAGGGTCGATTAATTCTTTCAAATATTTTTCCTCTCAGACGACGCCCTGAGCCGAGGTTCGCGCCCAAGGGCACCCTCAGGCCTGTTGTCTTAAACGTTGTACCGGGTGAGAGCCTTCAGCGCTCCCCATTTGTCCGGCCAAGTAGTTAATGCCATCTGCGGCAAATCTACAATAAGTCACGTCAAAAAAAAAAAACCTATCTCGCATGTAAATGGACTTTGACAGGCTCACTTATATAATATTACGTATAGAATGGTGAATCTCTGCCCAGCACTGATTTAAAAAAAAAAAAATATTTTTCTCCCTTAGAACAGTTTACATTAACTAACAATGGTGCTAATGAAATTCCTGCAGACGCCATCTAATTTTATTTTAAGTTATACCTGTTGTTAGCGACGCGAATTGATTTAAATAATTTATTGTTTTTCTTGCTCTGCCTACCCTGTAATAAATGTATTAAACTGTAACTAATAGCTTAAAATGCTTGTGTGCTAAATGCTAATTGTAAAATTTAAAAAAAAAAACCTTTCTGCCCACCCTGATGGAGAGCATGGGCGTGAATAATTTGATGGCTTTGTAACACCTTCATTATTTTTAAATAAACACATGTGTCAGAGGGTAGCCTGTCTATACAGCGCGCAGGCACCAGAGACGCGGGCGCGGGGGGTAGATATGTTAATTCTATAAAAACTAGTTCGGTCACGTGGGCCACAAGTCCATCAGCTGATCTCGCGCCATACTCACGCTGCTCTCTGACATCATCTTATCCTCGCAAATTTCGGACTATTATTTCTTCACCGTTACAACTGATACAAACTGGTCTTCGAGCTCGGATTATTCCTGGAACCACATTAAATGTACCGCACTCCAAACCGATCGATGGTTAGTACACGGAGTACGACAAAAAAACGTGAAGAACAGGAGAGAAGAGAACGGGAGGCAAATGAAGGGCAACACGGAAGTTCACAAAGCCTGCCTACAGAAGAAACTGAGAAAAGTCCTGAAACAAAGGTTTTTGACGAAACAATTATTGTCGTAGCAGGTAGTAGCGAAAGCAAAATACAACCACTACCCGCAATGTCGAACTTGCCTACCGCGTCCGAGAGAACAAAGAAGATGCCTACTAAATCGCATTCAGCTACATCTTCGATTACAGCAAGACTGAAAAGGCTGGAATATGAAGCAGCGCAGGAGAAAGCGCGTATTCAATTAGATCTTATCGAGAAGAAACTTGAAGCTGAAAGGGCTGAACTCGAGGATGAAAAATACAGTTCACGACAGTCTGAAGTACAGGAAGATTTCAGCAACGACGTAGATAAGTGGCTGGAGAGCAACGAAAAGGAAGAAAAGAAAGGTCATTCTGTGCCGCAATTTGGTATATTAAAGGACGGGATGACCCCACTATTACTGGCTAAGCAACAGCCACTGCTCTCTCTGCCGCAACAAGAGCAGCCACCGCCGGTGCCGCCAGTAGCCGCGGCGCTGTCGCCGCTGCCAGCATGCCCGCCGCCGCCGCCGCTCGCCTCGGTCGCGTGCCCACAGCACGTGCCCCCTGTACGGAGCGACGGTACTGAGGACACCGTCCGCATGCTGACAGCCGCCGTAAGGGATTTAGCTGCTAACGCTGCTTCTGGAACTAATTCTGCAATGCTTAGCCGTTTAAGTACGCCGCGAGACCTACCTGCATTCTCCGGCGACCCATTGGAATGGATCGAGTTTAAGCAAGCATATGAGGAATCTTCGCAAGTGTGTAACTTCACCGAGAGAGAAAATCTGTGGAGATTAAGAAAATGTCTTCATGGACCAGCAAAGGCTGCTATAACTGCCCTGCTGATCAGTGGTAGTTCACCTGAAACAGTTATGTCTACACTTGAGCTCCAGTTCGGAAATCCAGACATCATTATATCGCGAATTGTACGTGATATAAACAAACTTCGACCTCTGTTACAAGAATATCACAAGGAAATAGTGCCTTTTTCTGTTCAAGTACGTAATTATGTAGCTGCGGTCACTGCCATCGGCCACTCAGAGTACCTACAAGGAATGAACGTCGTCTCGGCTATACTGGCGAAATTACCTACTGTGTTAATCTCAAAATGGACCGAGTATAGTTACCCGCTCATCAACACTGGCTGCAAGCCGAAGCTTATTATATTAGCTGAGTTTCTGACAGAAGAAGCTATAAAAACATCCAGAACCGGTGTGGCGCTGGCTTTTACTCCTACTGATTTTTCTACGCGTCGTAAATTCAGTGATCAGCCTCAAAACCGTTCTCAAACTATATTACTACAAAACGATGAAAGTGTTGATAACGATAAGTGCCGGTTTTGCCGTAGAAATAAACATAATTTACCGGACTGCCCGAAATTCAAGAAAGCCCTGCGTAAGGACCGCTGGCAGTATGTGAAGCGTAACGGAATATGCTTTAAGTGTTTAGTTTCGCACCATAGTCGCGAAACCTGCCCTGCGCCAGTGTGTAATAAGGACAATTGCGGACAGTCGCATCATCGTTTGTTACATTACATTACAAACAATTCGCGAGTGCAAGACAGTGTAAATAATGTGACGGAAACCATATCGACTGAACCGGAATACGAGACTGTGACGCTAAATAAATCGAACAGTTGTAAAGTATTATTAAAAACTGTGCCTATTAACATTCACGGACCAAATGGTGTAATAAGTACCGTTGCTTTGCTCGATGATGGGTCTACTGTCTCATTAATAAGTGCGAGTATAGCGTCGCATATCGGACTGAAGGGAGACAAACAAACTATGCGAGTGTGCGGCGCTTGGGACAGTAACGAGATGGTGTGTGAGAGCGAGATTATGAACTTTAGTGCATCGAACAAGGACGGGACGATGTTTACTATCCGTGCGCGCAGTGTGAAAGAACTTAATTTACCTACTCAAAACACGTCGCTTGCTAATATTATGAACGAAGAACTTATGTCTAAATTAAAACCTAATCTGTGTGATGGACAATCTAAACCGGAATTGTTGCTCGGTCAGGACAACTATCATTTGTTACTGCCCCTACAAGTACATAAAAATTTACCCGACGGACCTTATGTAACACTCACTCCGTTGGGATGGTGCGTGCATGGCCGTGTGCGCGCGCCCGATGCTTACGGCGCGGCACACACCTCTCTGCTCATCACCTCTAGCGCGATGAACGCGGAGAGTGAGCGCATTCTACGAGATCTACAGGAAGACGTTCGGCGCTCATTTACAATTGAGTCGATGGGAATTTCAACGTGCCTTCGCCAGAATTCTGATGATGTACGAGCGTGGGACCATTTGGAAAAAACATCACAGCTAATTAATGGAAGGTGGCACGTAGGCCTACCCTGGAAGAATGTCGACTGCAAGATGCCTGACTCGTACCCAATTGCCTTTATGCGCTTACGTAACGTCGAGAGGAAAATAAAGGCAGACGAAGGCTATGCTCTGCGCTATAAGGACAGAATTAATCATTTATTAGAAAACGATTATGCTAAATTACTTGAAAACCCGGAATGTACACAAAAGAATTGGTATCTTCCACATTTCGGAGTTGACAACCCGAACAAAAAAAAGTTACGTCTAGTATTCGACGCAGCTTCTAAAAGTAACGGGTTATCGTTAAATGATTATTTGTTGACGGGACCAGATTTGCTCGAATCACTATATGGTATAATGTTGAGATTCCGAGAAAAGAAAATCGCCGTAACCGCAGATATTCGCGATATGTTCCTGAGAGTGAAAATTATTTCTACCGATCAACATGCACTCAGATTTATTTGGAGAGACAGCCCTGAAGATACTATAAAAACATACGCCATGACATCCCTAATATTTGGTGCAAATTGTTCCCCGTTTATAGCACAATTTGTAAAGAATAAAAATGCTCGGCGCTATGAGTCATCGAAGCCTGCCGCCGTAGAAGCGATATGTAAACAACATTACATGGACGACTACATTGATTGTTTTGATGACGAAAAAACGGCGATTGAAACAATTTTACAAGTAATCGGGATTCACAGAGAGGGTGGCTTCGAAATTACGAACTGGACGAGCAATAGTGAAGCTGTGATAAATAGTCTACCAACGGAATCTTTGGGATCGACAGCTGTAAAATTTAAATTAGAACAACAGTACGACGGCGAGCGCACGCTGGGATTGATTTGGTTTCCTAAAGAAGATACAATGGGATTTGATGTATCTTTCAAGCGCATTCCTGAAGCGATTTTGTCCGGCGAGAAGAAACCTACAAAACGAGAAATGCTCCGTGTTATAATGTCTCTTTTCGATGTCTACGGGTTTCTATCACCATTTACAATTAAAGGAAAAATCATGTTACAAGAAACGTGGAAAACCGGCATAGACTGGGACGATACAATAACAAACGAAATATTTGTAAAATGGACGGAATGGCTTATTATGTTAAAAGACGTAAACAAGATACGTCTTCCTAGATATTACCCGGCCGCTACGAGAGTAAGCGAGACAGACTATACGGATGGGAGTGCAAGTGCACCGAATAACAGCGCTGGACCGCCGCCAGCACCGCCCCGCACCACCCGCACCGCCCGCGCCGCCGGCCGCGCCGCCTGCGCCGCCGCAGTCGCATAAACAACACGCTCATAACTATACCAACTTACAGATGCATGTATTTTGTGATGCGTCGACTAAAGCTATGTGTGCCGTCGCGTATTGGCGTTGGTTAAATGATAACGGTGACGCGCAGATAGCATTCATTACGAGTAAGTGTCGAGTTGCGCCTGTAAAACATGTCTCCGTGCCGCGTTTAGAATTACAAGCCGCGCTATTGGCCGCTAGATTGGCAGATACCATAATTAAAGAAGGAAAACTTAAGCCTATGAAGCGATATTTTTGGTGCGACTCAGTTACCGTTCTACATTGGATTCACAACCATACACGAAACTATAAAGTTTACGTTGCGCATCGTCTGGGTGAGATTGACGAGATAACAAATACGAATGAATGGCGATACGTACCGACAAAAATGAACGTATCGGATATGGCGACTCGCGACACATGTAACCTTAGTGAGTTGCAAAAAGAATGGTTTTATGGCCCATCGTTTTTGTATGGAGAAGAGATGACTTGGCCCATGGATCGACGGCAGCTTGATGTGCCTGACGTGGACCTAGAATGTATCACAACTCTTAACGTTACCTCTGAGACTGACCTCGCCGCTGCCGTCCCGCAACCTGAAAGATTTTCTTCTTGGCTGCGCCTCCTGAAATCAACATGTTATGTATTATCGTTTATCGAAAAAAAATGTAAGAAGTTTACCGGTCAGATAGATGGCGCGATGATGAATAAAGCTGAACGAATGTTGATAAAATTCTCTCAAGCTAAATCTTTCTCTGAAGACCTGGATCATCTGAAAAAGAAAAAAACATTATGTAAAACAAGTAAATTACTTACCTTAACGCCGTTCCTCGATGAATATGGAATCCTCCGTGTCGGGGGCCGCATCAACGCCGCATCTGAAATATCACGTGACGCAAAGCAGCCAGTGATACTCGATGGTCGTAACCACATCGCTCGGCTCATCGTGCGTCACTTCCATGTGAAGGCTGCACACGGAAACCAAGAGACAGTGGTAAATGAAGTGAAGCAAAGGTACTGGATTATCCGCATAAGGCCCACCGTAAAATACGTCGCTTCACAATGTATGTTATGTAAAATAAGAAAGACGATACCTCGGCCGCCCAGAATGGGTGACTTACCTCCTGCCAGAATGGCTCATCATCAACGTGCCTTTACGTACTGTGGTGTGGATCTCTTCGGACCGATGGAGGTGACAGTGTGTCGACGTCGAGAAAAAAGGTACGGAGTATTATTTACATGCCTCACCGTACGAGCTGTACACATAGAAATAGTCACAAACCTTACTTCCGACACGTTGATAATGGCTCTTCGTCGCATGGCATCGAGAAGAGGGTGGCCATTACAATTGTTCTCTGATAACGGTACAAACCTGAGAGGGGCCTGTAATGAGCTGCAGAAGTCTATCTTGGAACTTAACGAGGACGTGCTGAAAGGGGAAGCTGTAAATTACGGCACCACGTGGAACTTTATACCGCCTAACAGCCCACACTGGGGCGGAGCCTGGGAGCGGCTCATTCGATCTGTAAAAGACAGCCTGAAAATTGTCCTGAAGGAACGTGCTCCCCGCGACGAGGTTCTCAGTACGTTGATGGCAGAAGTCGAGCACATAGTCAATAGCCGTCCACTGTCACACGTCACAGTCGAGTCCCATAGTGACGAGGCGCTCACGCCTAACCATTTTTTGTTGGGATCGTCCTCCAACCTCCCAGTACTTGGAGTATTCAACAACTCAGACACGTACCTAAGAAAACAATGGAGAATTTCTCAACGTCTGGCAGATTTGTTCTGGACACGCTGGGTGAAAGAAATACTGCCTGAGTTGCGCCCTAGAAAGAAATGGCAACAGGAGGAGAGGCCCATACAAGTGGGAGACCTCGTGCTTGTGGTAGACCCTAACTCTCCACGTAACGTGTGGCCTAAAGGGGTTGTGCAAACTGTGTTGCCCGGCAAAGATGGACGCATTAGGGTGGTGGATGTGAAAACTAAGACTGGAGTGTTACGACGATCAGTGGCTCGCGTCGCACATATTCCTATGGGAGATGAGTGCTGCTGAGGCAGCACTGGGGGGTGGGTTGTTAGCGACGCGAATTGATTTAAATAATTTATTGTTTTTCTTGCTCTGCCTACCCTGTAATAAATGTATTAAACTGTAACTAATAGCTTAAAATGCTTGTGTGCTAAATGCTAATTGTAAAATTTAAAAAAAAAAACCTTTCTGCCCACCCTGATGGAGAGCATGGGCGTGAATAATTTGATGGCTTTGTAACACCTTCATTATTTTTAAATAAACACATGTGTCAGAGGGTAGCCTGTCTATACAGCGCGCAGGCACCAGAGACGCGGGCGCGGGGGGTAGATATGTTAATTCTATAAAAACTAGTTCGGTCACGTGGGCCACCAGTCCATCAGCTGATCTCGCGCCATACTCACGCTGCTCTCTGACATCATCTTATCCTCGCAAATTTCGGACTATTATTTCTTCACCGTTACAACTGATACACCTGTCATTTTCTCATCCGTTAGAAAAGAAAGGGACGGGTAATCGACAGGCATAAAATTTATGGAATACACGTCAATTTTAAGAAGAAATCTAAAACAACCGTCTAAAAATTTTACATCGACCAATAACCCGACAGAATTAAGTAGACAGCACGTCAAACGGATTGCACACCAGACAGGTGCCTATTTTATTCGCCCGGGTTATTCATACGTTTTAAATCAATCACAATAGTAAAAAGGCAAATCTACAATAGTAAAAAAAAACTGTTAATAGTTCATTCTGTAAAAAATACCCAAAAAGTAATCAAACGTTCAAAAATATATTACATCGCGTTGCACGTCAAATTCAAATAGTTTAGTTCAATGGTTGCACAGATACCGAATTTTCCGATCGGAATGGGTATCGATGCGGAAAACGTATTCAGCCCTGATTTAATGAAGTAGGTACTAGTCATTCCAAATGAAACTGAAATAAATCAGGATTCCGAATTTCGTGATCAAAGTTCTCATTTCGAAGTATCAAAATGTTGCTTCGATTACTAGCTACGGATTAATACGGAAATACTTGATTCACAGAGTTACAAAAAATGGTTCCGACTACAGTACACCATCTTATTTTATTTTAAGTTATACTTATCAGCCTCTTCTTCTATCGTGTGGGTTGTGGGGTGCAGTAACAAACTCATCAACCCTTATGTCGGAGTTACTATTGACCCGCCAAAAACCCCTGACACGGCTCATATAACGACTACTTTCTTACATCAGTAAGTAGTTACCGGGACCAACGGCTTAACGTGCCTTCCGAAGCACGCATCAGCTTACTTTCGGACAATCTGGTGATCAGGCAGTAATGTCCTAACCAAACTAGGGACCACAAAGTATTTTTTGTGATATGTCCCCACCAGGAATCGAACCGCGCTCAACCACTGGACCACGGAGAAGAGAAAAAAGAGACGGGCCTCTAAAAAAAACCCCTAAAAATTCCACGTAATTTTAGGAATCCTAAAATGTATGGAACACACGTCAATTTTAGGCAGAAATGTATTTAAAATGACCCTCTCAAAATGTTATATCGGCCAACAACTCGACAGAAATAATTTGACAGTACACGTCAAACGACTTGCATATCAACGAGATGCCTATTTTATTCGCCCGGGTTATTCATACATTCACTCAGACATTTTAAAATTTATCAACTGTCGGATAAATGTTTTAGATTGCTTCTTAAAATTTACGTGTATTCCATAAATTTATGCCTGTCGATTACCCGTCCTTTTCCTTTTCGGTGGATAAGAAAACGACAGGTATAACTTAAAATAAAATTAGGAGGTGTCTGCAGGAATCAGGGCTAATGTGTCCTGTTATGCAAGTAGTGTTAGATAGAACAGGAATGAACGTCACAGCACTGGCTTCTGTATTTGTTTTGTATGCTGTGTGCAATAAAGTATATTTGTATTTGTACTATGACTAACACGTATATTCACATTTTAATATCTAAGTACATAAATATCATAACTATTAGTAAATGTACTGAATTAGACGTTCTTGGGATTGAGCATACCTAGTTTTCTTATACCATGTATAATACTTAACACCTCAGTCTACTCCCTCGGGGATACAGGCGCGATGTTATGTTTTTTTCAAAAACAAGAGCTTAGTGACTTATTCTACCTCTTAATATAATGTAATGTATATTATCATTGTTATGGTATGTTATGTTATATATAGAGTAACTATCTATAACATAACATAACATAAGTAACTATTTACAACAACAACAACACAAACACAACAACAACAAATAATACAACAACAACAATACATAACAAATATTTTATTGCACAAACAGTAGCACAAACAGAAAATACAAAATACCTCTATAAAACAAAAGAAAAATAGACAGAGTTCAATATAGGCGGCGGGGGTGTGTTTGCAATAGCGTATTATTTATGTCTCAGTTCATATAACTAAAAACCTCGAAAATATTTAGTTAATTATACTTAATGAATACACTTATTTTAATCCTTAATGAAGCATCGTGGGTGGCTTAAAAAAGGCGAACCACTTACCAAAAAAAAATAGCATACAGAAATGCATATGCAAATGTTGATATAAGATAAAGATCTTGTCAACTTTTTGCTGATTAGCACAAAAACGATTCAGTTCGTGAAATTTAATGATTTGTGAGGCTGGATCAAAGAATAAAAATAGTCAATGGGGTCCTGTAGTCTACGGGCTTGCTTCTCAAACGGGGAACGCCGGCGGTTCGAACCCTGGTCCTGGACATTAACACTGTTCGATCTTAAACGGCGATACGGCTCACCACGTTGGTCTAACAGAAAGCTCGGTAAGGTCGGTAATGGATACTTAGTTCATCTTTCGAAGGATTATACGTATATACCTCTGCACTGCTCGACCATTATAGACGGCGATACGGCTCACCACGTTTGCCTAACTGAAGGTTCAGTGAGGTGTGGGTACTCAGCTCATCTTTCGATGGATGGACCTCTGACTCTAACCTCTGACACACTCATCACCAGCTTATACGTACGTATATTACAATCTTTCCTTGACATTTATTTTCGTGTTTGAGTGTAATTCTAACGCCCGCTTAAACCTAGAAAGGAATTGAAAATCGAATGCCTGTTCTTACAATAATTAAAAAATCTTTAATCATTATACCTACGCCGATAGCAACAATAAGATCGATTTAAAACAAGCCGCAATCCATAAATCATTGCACAGCAACATATACCACCAAAACAATAAAGATCTAAGTATCATTAGGAACTTAAAAAAAAAAACACTTAGATCCCAATATCACGGTCCAATAGAAATATGAACGGAACAAACACGATCAATAATTTATATCATTAATCTAATCATTAATGAGAACGATCTTATTAAATAAAATAACGTTAGGTCAAGAACGGTTGCTTTTGATAGTGTTCCGTAGGTATTAAAAATGATCAGGGAATTGATTGTCAAGTTATGTGTGTATAATGTTATGTGTTATGGTATATTTTATTTATATTGGTAGAATTTTATGTTTATTTTTCTTAATACGTACATAACATAACAAATACTTTATTGCACAAACAGGAAAAAACAAAATACAAAACAAAAGAGAAATAGAATTAGTACAATAGGCGGCCTTATTGCTAAGTAGCAATCTCTTCCAGGCAACCCTTAAGTATAGGAGATATTGAATATTAAGTAATATAGCGGGATAGTGCAGCATGGGAATACTTGTGCGTATAAAAATAAATACACTTTCGACTACATAAACTACATAATAATAATACACATAATTATAATTGTTATAATAAATAAATATCACTACTCAAACTACTACTTATACTATGGAAGAAAAGGAGTAGATAGATTATGAAGATGAAGAGGAAATAGAGGTAAGGAAATGCGCCTTGACTTGCCGTTTAAAGGACTCCAATGACGAAGCTCTCCTAATGCTTTCAGGGAGAGAATTCCACAAACGGACAGCTTGCACCGTGAAAGACTTGGAGTAGAAAGTTGAGGAATGGGAAGGAATATTTAGAGACAGATTGTTGGATGAACGGAGGTTGCGGGTGAGAGTGGAAGAATGAAAGACGAAGCGATCTTTAAGATAGCAAGGAGATTTAGGATTAAAAAGGACGGAATATAGGAGGAACAGGATATGGCAGTCTCTCCGACGATAAATCGGTAACCACCCAAGCCTCGCACGGTAGTCGGAAACATGATCAAACTTCCGCAGGCCAAAAATAAATCTTATGCATAGGTTTTGTAAACGTTCAAGTTTTGCAACTAGTTCCACAGAGAGATCCGGGTAACAAACGTCCGCGTAATCTAAAATAGACAGGCCGAGGCACTGTGCTAGAGTGATCTTGGTTTTGGTCGACAAGAGGTTTTTTAACGACCCGTACGCGGCAAACACCTTCCTGCTAACTTCTGTCACCTGAGGTTTCCAGGAGAAACAAGTCAAAGATAATGCCCAGATTCTTAACAGTATGGCTATACGGAACATATACACCGTCAAACGTTATAGGGGGCAAAGTATTAAAGTCAATTCTAGACACGAACCAGCGACTTCCAATTATAATGGTCTGAGTCTTGGTAGGATTGACCTTTAGGCCATAAGAGTGGCTCCAGTCTGCGATGCACTTTAGATTTCTGTTGGTCACCTGTATTGCATCAGAGAGATCACACAAAGGAGCCTGAGTGTAGATTTGAAGATCGTCTGCATACAAATGATAGGGAGAAAATAGTGGAAGAGTAATTGAATTTATGAAAATAGCAAACAGGAGTAGAGACAACACGCCACCCTGCGGTACACCAGCAGAAGTGTCGCACCACGTAGAGAAGGTATGCGCTGCCGGCGCCCATACAGGTAACTACGAAACCAGTCAACAACTGTTGGAGATACGTTAAGTGAAGTCAACATTGCCAACAAGATATCATAATCAACAGTATTGAACGCATTGCTAAAATCTAGCAGCGTCAACACAGTCAACTTCTGATTTTCCATTCCCTTTACTTTTATTTATGTACTTTACTTTTATTTTATTTTTTTGTATTGTACCATCTCGCGCTCCAATGCATAAACTTCTTTCACCCTAGTTTGGCGATAGGGCCGCCTATTGTGCTTATTTTATTCGTAATTATATATCCTGAGTTTATTTTTATGTGCAATAAAGAATTATTGATTGATAGATCGACAATTCATCACCAATAACGCTTTACTGACGTTGAATGAATATATCATTGTATTGATTGTTAAGTATCCACCAAGACGCGTACCAAAATAATACAGATTCGGTAAGTTACATGAAAAAAAACATAATTAATAATAATTGTTGATTTGCTATAATAATATATGTGTGGTATTCACTACTAATCGAGACAATAATTGGGTAATGCTGAGGGCTCTCATCCGGTAATATAATTAAGGTACCATGTCTGAGAGTTAATAATATTTATATTAAATTATTTAATAAAAATGACAACCCCACCGACGGTTTCATAATTTAATATCCCATAAATCAGAATTGCTTGCGTATTACAACTTTTATAAAAAAAATATACCGCCTCCGATTGATTTGGGCCTGTGCCCAGCAGTGGGACGTAAATAGGCTATTTATATTTTTGCCTAGGGAACCCTAAAAGTCTGAAGCTTAACTGTTCTTAGAAACGATAGCACAGTTTTTCATTCATCAGTCACAAACAAAGTATCGCTTTTACACAGTCTTTTTATAGCTTTCATAAGATCCATTTTGGAATTTATTAAATTTCCCAACCGAAAAGATAAAATTGTCTGTTAAGTACCGATACGCACAAAACAAAAGATAATCATCAATAAGAGCCACTTTATAAATCATTCGAGTTTTTTTACATTTTGACTTACTTCCTATTAGGTACTTTATTGAATTGACCACAGAGTAACAACGACGCAAACGTTCTTTTACATACCCATTTTCTCCTCCTGCAGCTAGAAGAAGATTTTTTCTGCTGTGTTCTTTTGAAGTGGCTTAAGAATTTTCTAAGGTATCTGTTTTGACATATTTAATTATGGGAAGACGTTTTTAAGCTCCCTCTAGGCTATTGTAGCTACATTTGTTATGGCACATTTCGGTGTGTTTTAATTTTATGGTACACTTTAGTGCTAGATATTGTTGATACTTTTATAATGTATTGGTTGGGAATATTATCGATATAATTTTTAGATTGTTATGATTGTATTTTTGAGGAGGTAATCACAGGCCTACTTATATTTCTTCACCTAAATAATATTAGTAACAGACATTGTCTTAATTTCACATTCTACATAATGGCCCCGATTCCTGCAGACACCTCCTAATTTTACTTTAAGTTATACCCGTCATTTTCTTATCCACCGAAAAAGAAAGGGACGGATGATGGACAGCTCTTAATTTCAGGAAGAAATGAATGAATGGATAACCGTGTGAATGGAGAACGGATAAACGGTTTGACGTGTGCTGTCAACATAATTCTGTCGGGTTATTGGCCAATGTAATTTTTTTAGACAGTTATTTTAGATTTGTGCTTAAAATTGACGTGTGTTCCATAAATTTTATGCTTGTCGATTACCCGTCCCTTTCCTTTTCGGCGGATAAGAAAATGACAGATATAACTTAAAATAAAATTAAATTGTGGTTACGGGGATTAGCACCAATACAAACATAAATTAAGGTCCCTCCTATTTGTTATTGGGATAGGTAGAGAGTAGACTCTACAGAATTCCGTTACCTACATTCCTGATTTCTCGTTATTTTTTTCTCATCATACTCTTCATATTCGAAGAACACGTGACTTACATCGAAGGTACATGGGTTCGAATCCCGTTCGAACCACTTAATTCGACTTAAACCGCAATACAATACAATACAATACAAAAAGTCTTTATTGCACTTAAATCATATTAAAATACATTAGGTATTATAATTAGATTGGTAGTACAACCACCCAACCACCTTACAAATAAAAAATAAACCAGGGATGAACGTGGGTTTAAGTATTTGACAGCCAAGCAAAATTGAATCCAATTATGAACTTACCTTCATCATGTTTGGATCATAATATGTATGACGTGGTTCCCAATATTTGGGCCCGTTTAATGGCAATAATTGAGGAGCTCGGTGGCGCAGCGGTAAACGCGCTCGGTCTGCGATTGTTGAAGCAACTTTCGCAAAGGCCGGTCATAGGATGGATGACCACAAAAAAAAAGAAAAAAGTTTTCATCTCGAGCTCCTCCGTGCTTCGGAAGGCACGTTAAGCCGTTGGTCCCGGCTGCATTAGCAGTCGTTAATAACCATCAATCCGCACTGGGCCCGCGTGATGGTTTAAGGCCCGATCTCCCTATCCATCCATAGGGAAGGCCCGTGCCCCAGCAGTGGGGACGTTAATGGGCTGATGATGATGAATGGCAATAGTCTCGCCCGCTATTACATGGGACTGAAAACATAGTTGGCGACGAGTGAGTGGGTGTATAATACTATATACTTATGCCTACCCCTTTGGAGATACAAGCGTGATGCTGTGACCTTCATATTAATTACATTTAATACTCATTGGTTCCTTGAGTTTTCTTAAAAATATCTTGATGTTGATCTAGACTCCTAGACTGAAGACATTGGGGCGAGCTAGGTACATAATATAACTAGTGCCACAGGATGTTAGCGATACCGTACTGAATACTGAGGAAGATAATCCAACTCATGATTCTGAGTTAATATCTAGGAATTATCCGCCGCAAAATTGATGAAAATTATCGTGCAATTATTTTCAGATCCACACTTTTGCGACGGAAAATTCCGTTTTATAACAACGATTGAATTAAAAAATCAAAATCAAATCAAATATACTTTATTGTACAGAAATAAAATTTCAACAATCAGACAAAACACATGAATACAGTACAATTTGGGCGGCCCTATTGCTCTAGAGCAATTTCTTCCAGGCAACCAACAAAAGGAAACAAACATTTACAACTTGGATGCGGGATGGTGCAACAAAAAAAAAAAAAAAAAACTTAACGAATGATTTAAAAGATAAGTTGATGTTGCAGTTTCTTGTCATTTCTTCTCCACAGCCTTATGACAAACCTTGGTCACCTTGCAAAATGACGTAAATTCAAAAATGTTAGATTGACCTTCAACAAGTTTATCCATGATAATAACATTGCACAAATGATTCTGATTTCATCTCAGAATTATGATCTCAATCTTCCTTTAATGTTTTCATTACGATGTCACTAACACCCTATATGTCTAAGCAACCGTTTGCCCTAAGAGTGCCCTAAAAATATATTTACCTACTTATTTATATTGTATTTAATAATAATAATAATAAAACACTTTATTGCACACAAATTCACAAAATAGAATAAGAGAAAAAACATAAATAAATAAATAAAATATATATAATAATATATACGTATATATATATATATATATATATATATATATATATATATATATATATATATATATATATATATATATACATTACTATAAATATATACATACAATGATACATATAAGTAAAAATAGAATATTAGTTGCAAGACGATGATTTAGCCAAGAAATAATAGTGTAATTTAGATTTGAAAATAGCCAATGACTTCGAATGCCTGATATCAGGAGGCAAATCATTCCACAAGTGCGTGGACTTCACAGTAAAAGAATCTCTGTAGTATCCAGACCTTGAGAAAGGAGCCTTCAGCACATTGTCCATCGAGCGAAGTTCACGAGAACAGTCGCTACCTAAGAACTGGAAACGTTCCTTTAAGTAGGGAGGGGATCGAGGGTCATACAGCACATTGTATTTATTTATATTGTATGTATTTATATTCTACATACGACTACTCTAAAACACATCAATAATTACCTAGTTTGACTCATGACATACACGTTTACAAGCATTTTGAAACACAATTTGTCCCAATGACTTTCGATGATGAGGTTTTAAACGCCCGAACGCTGTTATAGTTTTTATCGCACTTATGTTTGTCGCAGTGGGTGGGATAGTATGACGCACGCTTGCCTATAATTTGTATAAACATAATAGCGTACTGTATAAGTACTTATACAGGGTGTTAGTAACACCGTACCTAATGCTTGAGGGATGATTCAACTCATGATCGAGTGGAATTTCCGTCACAAAATCCATGATTGCAATTCGTTTTCTTTTTACTATTTTTAATCCCATACTCAGGGGAAAGGGGCCTCAGGCGCCTTTCAGGGGATTTTTACGGCTCAATAGTAACCCTGATACCAGGGTTGACGGGGTTGGTAATCCACCTCACAACCCACGCGATAGAAGATGAATCCCATACTTTTCTTAACTAACCTGTAAATTGAGGAAATAGAATGTTTCGATGGGAAACTGACATCGTCTATGATACCTAAAAAGTCGAAAAAATATTGAATAAGTTCACATTTTTATAATACATTTTTGTAGCATTATTTTCGTAATGTTAGATAATATGTTCAAAATTGTAAACACACGTTGTCACGTTGGTTTAACAGAAAGCTCGGTGAGGTGTGGGTACTAGTTCAATTGTGATAGGCCGTGAGACAATTCATAAAGCTATAAGTTACCAAAATGTTCAAAAATATTGAGGAGCTTGGTGGCGCAGCGGTAAACGCGCTCGGTCTGCGATTGTTGAAGTTAAGCAACTTTCGCAAAGGCCGGTCATAGGATGGGTGACCACAAAAAATAAACTTTTCATCTCGAGCTCCTCCGTGCTTCGGAAGGCACGTTAAGCCGTTGGTTCCGGCTGCATTAGCAGTCGTTAATAACCACCAATCCGCACTGGGCCCGCGTGGTGGTTTAAGGCCCGATCTCCCTATCCATCCATAGGAAAGGCCCGTGCCCCAGCAGTGGGGACGTTAATGGGCTGGTGATGACGATGATTCAAAAAGAAAGTAGACAGTCTATCCAAGAGTAAAATAACTGTAACATACAAATTAAGTTATTACGCACAACTCGAAACAAAGTCGAATCACAAAAAAAAAACTGTCGTTCTGTCTACTTTGTCTTTTTTTCTCAATTTGCAAATGAAAGCGGAATCTAGACTAATTATGGGACATAGACAGCTATTACATGTCCATTAGCCTGGAAAAAACGGAAAAAATAGCGATCGACAGTTCTGTGGAATTTCTTTTTTCTGTTTCGCTTTTTTCAAACACTCATTTTGTTCCGTCTTTTTGTTTTTATAGAATGTGTCAAATTGTAAAGTTTTGACAGCAAGTCGGGGACCGGGGGTATTATAATCATAATTATAATTAATGATTATAATAGTCACTGCGGTTCTGTGGTACGGTCACGAGCATTAATATGTATACACTTTGGTACCAAGTCACATTAACTTTTTTGACAAATTGAACTGTATGTCTCACTAAATGTCACATATGTTAGTGCGACAGAGTCCTAAAGTGGGTACATTATATTTGTCATGACTGTACACCTCATGACTCCTCATGACTGTACACCAGCTTCATTCTCAAACGGAGAGCGCAGGTTCAAACCCCGGTAACGGACTTGCATCAATGAGTTATTAAGCAGTTTTCACGAACACAGTTGGCTCGACCATTACAGCCGGCGATACGGCTCACCACCTATCATGTTGGACCAACAGAAAGCTCGGTGAGGTATGCGTACTTAGGTCATAGTACGATGGCTACCCCATTAGGATATAGTCGTGAGCTTATGATTGGTTATGAATCTACGATATCCATACAATACAATACAATACAAATACACTTTATTGCACCAAAATAAAAAGAAATAATTACAAAAAGTCTCTTAACTAAGTACATGGAAAATGGCGGCCTTATCGCTTAAAGCGATCCATTAACTATTGTTTTATGTTTCATCATCATCATCATCAATTTAAGAGCCACGCTCTTGTCGATGCAGTATTTTCCATGCTACTTTTTTAGGGAAAAATGTTTACGCGGTTATTATCATAATTAAAACACATAATAACGGGTTCTTACCGCGTTTAAAATAGGGATATGAGACTCCCGATATTTCGACACTGTTGCAAGTGCCATGATCATGGGATGACTGATGAGATTGGAGTGTAGTAGGTAGATCCATACTTTTCTATTTCACTAGTACGTATGTCTGCCCGTAGTGTATATATGTACCGTACCGTGTATCGTGTTCTATGTTTTTATTTGCTCCCAGAACAGCATAGAAGCATATTTTATTAAAAAAATAACCACAAAATCGCAATACATTAGCCATATTTTTTACGCGGATTGAAATTAATTTGAAAAAATCGAAGCTGTCTTGAAGAAAATTACATCAGAGTGTGATTTTGCAAACGGGCGCTCAGGTGCTTGGTTTTCATTATAAGTGGACGATAATCAGCTTCAAGCTAAAAGGCCCCGTGTCAAATCAATAAAGACGAATCCAATTGATAAAAAAAAACAAACAAAAGCACCTTGCAACAAGTAATTTCATACATCAGTTAGCTCTACTAAGAAAATATTTCCCCATTATATAACATTCGACGCAATGCAATGTCATTAAATAAATTTAATCATTAGGCATAGTTCCTTCGCAAAATGCCCGAAGCGTGTAATTAGAAGGTGATTTTAAATAATAAATTACGATCCGTGAAGAAAATCTGATATTTTACACGGATATAACGATACTAGAATAGTTATTGAGCGTACTTATGTGTGTATCTGAAAAACGCCTTTTTAGGAAATCACATTCTTTTGCGTGTAATAATAAAAGCCAGGTAAGAACTTTTTTTAAGTTTACATTCAGAATAAGCACCTCTTTAAAGATTGTACAATAAGTGTATTATCTACTAGATAGGTCAAAATAAATAGAATGTCTCGGATTTTACTAGCGTTAATTTATTACTTATTATTAGTCTGTTTTCCGAAAAGTTGCGAACAACACCACGCTACTTTTAAAATCAACTCAATATGGATTTAAAATTGGCCCTTCCAGAACATTATCATACAGACATCCGCAATATTAGCTCTATAATTTTGTACGGAGAAATATAATTAGATGGCTATTAAGAAATTAAATCATAGATTATAAAAGTCATTATGAAACAATTATCCTATAGAATCATTATAGGTGTGGCATTGCGTAACAAACATAATACAGGATGTTAGTGACATCGTAACGAAAACTTTGATGGGTGATTCCGACCAAGATTCTGAGTTGATATCAAGTGGATTTTTCCGTCGCAAAAGTATGGTACTAAAAATAAGTAATAACAAACACTAAGATTTTAATGCATTTTCCGAAAGAAAATTCCACCTTTTAACAACTCAGAATCATGGTCTGAATCATCCCCCTTAATATTCGTTACGGTGTCACTAAAATCCATATGTACTTGTACGGCTACCAGTACGTATTTGTACGGGGTGCAAGTGACATCATAACGAATACTGAAGGGTATTATTCAGATCATTATTCTATGTTGATATGAAGTAGAATTTTCCATTACAAGAGTATAGATTGAAAATTATTTAAAAACAGTATAAATCATGAATTTACGACGGAAAATTCTACTTGATATTAACTCAGAATCTTGATCTGAATCACCCCCTCAGTATTCGTTACGTTGTCACTAACATCGTGTATTAAGTAGGTATCTCATTTTGCTGTTGAAGTATGATCACTTTTGGGCACGAATTATTTCAAGTTAGATATCACTTCCGACGACGACATCCGTAGTCCAGTGGTTGAGTGTCGTGCTCACGATATGGAGGTCCCGGGTTCCAATCCCGGTGGGGATGTACGACAAAAAATACTTTGTGATCCTGATTATCCGAAAGTTAAATTGATCCGTGCTTCGAAAGTCACGATAAGCCGTTGGTCCCGGATACTACTTATACAAGTAGTCGTTACATGACCCATGTCAGGGGCGTTGGGCGGCTCAATAATAACCCTGACACCAGGGTTGATGGGTTGGTAGTCCACCTCACAACCGACACGATAGAAGTAGTTAGATATCTTGATCTCCCAATGGTACCCATGGAAAACGGTAGCGTTACCTTAACCTTGCATAAACTTAAACGCTAGGACGCACTAGGAAGGGTTTTTTTGATTTGATCCGTAAGTCTCAGGGAAAGGAAGAAAATCCACACAGGCGTACTAGCGAGAAACAGCTAGAAAACTATGACTATAACAGGGTCAAGCACTTGCAACGTTGCAAACTGATCATAGGTTTGGTCTATTTAGTTTAGGTACCAAATGGTACTGCCTATAAATATTTAACAATATGGAATATCACAATTAAGCCCAGCCATTTTGACGCTAATTAGATAAGACCCAGTAACAGTAGCTCGTACACCTCTACTAATTACGAAACAAACCGACGAAATCTGATCCGACGTACCAACATTTATAAACGCACCCCAAACCAATTAGATAAAATAAATATCTTCAGGTAGAAACAATTAGGAACCCTAAATTATACCAAAGAAGGGCTATTATTTCAAATCCCCCAAACTTCCCTTATCAGTCGCTTAGTATCCGAAGCACATAGGCTGTTATACACTATTAATTTCGGTAATACTTTACCATAGTGTAGCTAAATGCACTGTGATATGAATGAATATACTTGTCAACGGGCTATAGTGCTAACCGGTTTGTGGATAATTATCAATAGAAATGAATCGAGAAAAAAAAATATTTATTATTAGTTTATATTTATTATTATATTTACTTTTAATATGACATCACATATTAAAAGAATCGTAAAAAGAACAGAAAAACAATAATAAAATACAAAACGTTGATCGTAGCAGTTTATAATTATTAAGTAATAATAACATTAACATATTATATTATTTATTATAATTAGTCCGTAAAAATCATATAATGAAGCCTGACTTTCTGAAAAGACTTTCGAATTTATATATTTTCTTCTATCGACAAATGGTAGAACCACAAAATGACGTGTCGCAGATTCAAAATAATTTCTTTAGTTTTATATTCGATTGGTGTGTTAATTTTGACTGTGGACCCACTGGAAACCTTCAATGTATCTACTCTATGACCGGAAGCAGCGGAACGGAATGCGAATATGAAATAGATTAATCTGTTTGTTTAATTGGTAAACTTCATGTAATAGTTATTACTTACCAACACTGTGTGTGATCGCTGCTAATTGTTACTATATGGAACAACAATCGTGAATTATTTGTAGGTGAATGTAAATAATTAGTAATTAGTTTTGATTAATAGTTACTAACATAGGCTATTTTGCAACTCATTGAAATGAGATAATTTCTTGGCTTTAGCATTTATCATTTCTGTGGATTCATAAAAAACAATTTTGAATATCTCATTAACTTTCGGTTGTATTTGATGACCACTCTCGCACATACTTTAAAATAAAGTAAAATTTTATTTATCATCAAACATATGTAGAATATTATTGAAATAAAAAATGTCACCGAAATGATAAAAAAATGGCCAACCGTCAAACTCATTGGTTTCGATTCTGGCACACACCAACCTAATTTATATTCAGTTTGACAGTTGTATAACTAGCTTTATTTCCGTTTTATACTCTTTGTAAATGAAGGACAGCACTAGTTTTAGACCTGTCAGACTAAAATAAAATAAAGTTTTGTCTGTGAAATTCTGCCATTGTTGTTTAGTTCGTAATTCAAATTCAAAACTAAATCGTTATTTAGACGTTAGTGGATTCGCCGCAAATATCGCTGTATTTAGGTACTTCCAGTCTAATTTTGTACACGCCATTTTTTCAAATCGTCATTTCCCTAGCGTTATCCCGATTTTCACACGATCCGCCTACCTAACCTGAAGATTTGACAGGTTGAGTTTTTCCTGAAGCAACCACCTGTTTGACATTTCAACCCACGAAAGGAAAACTAGCCCAACAGGTTCAAACATGAATTAGAAAACAACTTCGAAAATAATTGAAAGAAAGAAACATTTTTTTTCGTCATCACAAATACAGACAGACAAGTAAATTACCTTGATACAGTACAGAATGCACACGGAAAACCAACCTAAGCCCGTGCAACTAAGCGAGAGACAAGCGTGTCCAATAAAATAAAATAAAAATAAGACTCTTGGAATTAAAAAAAAAAAAAATATATAAACCCTATTCAGGCCCTCAGCGGCGTCGTATCTATTACTGTTACCCACTCTTAATCAAAGGCTTTCAGAAATTTGAGTTTTCCCCAAAATAAAACTTTAATTAACCTTGCTAAGGCTTGAGTTTGGATTTCATTTCAGGTAAATTTAAATTTGTAATTAAAACTTAGCTGTAAATCAAATACGTAATTAATGATAAACACTTCTGTGCTGAACTAACAATTATTGGGCTGATTTTCTGTAGAAAACGGACCTGTCAAATCTTCAGGTTGGGTATGTTGAAAACGGGAGAATCTATGGATTCATCCCTTCTGTGTTGGACTGAACTTAGACTCTGTAATCTAGTGGTTCGAGTGTTGGATACACTTGCAGGCTTGAATAACCTGATTGTCCGGAAAAGTAAGATGATTTCGTACTTCCGAAGGCAAGTTACCCCGTTGTTCCGAGATAGTATTTTTTTGTATTTGGTATGTATGTACTAATAACACTTGTCGTATCACAATAAAGGTATTATATAGTATTATTAGTGAGCCATACACAATTAAATTAATTGCGATAATAATTATAATGAATCCGATGAGTGACGATTGCGCATTTCATTAAATTATTAAAATTGATAAATTCAATGCACCTATACGATGCAAATTATCGGATTATCGTGGTTAACGGTTTGACGTGGAATTCCGTATCCGATACTCTGTTATCAAAAATAAAGTTAACAGGAAATATATTACGGGATAGCTTTTATTAATTTTGTTCCGTTTTATTTTCAGCGTAATTAATTAATTATATAATTAACTGAAAATTAACTACTTTAATAGCGGTTGCTAAAGCCTCTGCTTTATTTTTACTTATTGTAGATTTGCCGCAAATGGCATTAACTACTTGGCCGGCCAAATGGTGAGCTCTGAGGGCTCTCTACAATTACTGACACAGTCAGCTCGACCACTATAAGAGTCGACGATAAGGTTCGACACCTATAGTTTTATACATACATACATTCACGCCTATTCCCCACCGGGGTAAGCAGAGACTATGATATATTTATTTAGGTAGGTACACACACAGCGATACATATAAAAAAATACAGCATTTAAAAATAATAATTTGGTATTCAGGGTGTTAGTGACATCGTAACGAAAACTTTGAAGTATGATGCTACGTTCCCTAAAAACTATACAGGCGGAGTTATACAGTTTTAACGTGATAATTACCTATTTTCTTATTGCTCGGGTATTGTTAATTCAAAAATATAATGTAATAGCATAGGCATATATGTATAAAAATAATTGTTGCTTGATGTTTCAATCAGATATGGTACAGAATCATATTGCTACCTATATTGTTTCTTTTTATTTTGATCAGAATAATAATGGGTGAAGAATCGTTGTGCCTGGGTGTAATAATAAGGGTCATCATTTATACCCAAACACAAAGATAAGAGATGCATGACCTATGAAATTAGAAGGTCAAACGAAGGCAACTCTGTACAGCGCAGCGCCATTTTTATTTTTTTGAGAAACGTAGCCTGGAAAGTCTCTGATATCAGATGTATTTCAGAAACCTTCGAACATTTTAGAATGATAATAAAAGTTTGTACCACGATTAAATTGTGCCTTTGAAACTTACTGGAAACTTTTCAGTAACGCCGCGTACAGACTAATGAAACGTAACATGTAAGTGCTTTGAAATTTCTGTAATGTATCATGAAATAAAAGCTCTTAAATAGAGACAGAGAGAGATCATGAAATAAAACAATTGGGCTCACGATCTGGAGGTCTGGGTTCACTTTATGAGACTGTCCTTTGTTTGGCTACGTCATTGCAGGTTGAATCACCTGGTTGTCCAAGTAAGATGATTCCGTTCTTTGGAAGACACGATAAGCCCTTGATCCTGGGCTACTAGCCAAGATGCCTCCTCCAAATCTCAGTGGAGCAGCGTGGTGGAGTATGTTCCATATCCCTTCCGGTTGATTGAGGGATCGCCTGTGCCAGCAGTAGGATGTATTGGGTACTTATGTTTGTAACATGAAATGTAACGTGCATGTTACAATGTTCATAGTGAGAACGACTTACGCGCCCGAACTGTGCTTTTAACGTGCACGCTACAAACTAGCCGCGAGAGACACGCTTCGAAGATTTCTAGTCGCGCGCGGAGAGATTCGTGATTTGTACAAACATTAACGGTGCGGTAGAGGTTCGTAGTGAATGCTTGTTTCGCGCGCGATTTATCCACGCGAACACGCAACGAAAGCTAGAATGTAACATTTCATGTTACTTTTCACCAGTATGTGCGCGGCTTTAGAAGGAGATTCAGAATTCATAACTTGTTGGACAGTTTAGTTTGTGAGATAATGAAAAGTCATAAAATTGATACTTTAACGGCTTTTCATGAAATGTTTCTAACTGGTCAAACTTCGCGCTGAAATAGTTTAAGTCAATTATTTTTACCAATGATGATTATGTCGAAGCATTTTTCATAATAGGAGTTTGATTACATATTTCTTATTCTATAATTTAAAGTTACTGTTGTTCTTCTATCGTGTGGGTTGTGAGGTGGAATACCAACCTCATCAACCTTGGTGTCAGAGTTACTATTGAGCCGCCAAAGGCCCCCCGATCATGCCTCATGTATATTACTGTTATGATGTCTTTTACACATGCACAGCCCAGTCGAAACATTTCTTTATAAATTGTATTATGACAAAATTTTCCTGTTCTTAGACCAAAGTAATTACAGTCACGTTTATAATTGTATATCTGTATTATTTTATGCAAGTACGTGAGAGGGTATGCTCTTACACAAATAACAGATTAAAATGTTATTTCAGAAAGCAATTACCACCTGTCTTGTGAAGTTAATGAAACAAACAAATGGAAATGCAAATGTCTCCATGGCGTCGACTTTGATGGATGTGCCATACAATAATCAGAGCGTAAGAAATGCGATAGCTTCGGCCCTTTACACACTGCGACTTTTCGCACCATTGGTGCAAACGCAAAACATCAACCTTTACAAATTATACAAATGTAACATGAGTATGTGTGTGATATGTGTGTGTGTGGTGTCGGTGACGTGTGAGGGTGTGTGACGGTGTGTGTAAATATGTATGAGAGCCTTCTATTGGTCTGGGTCAAAATCTACTAAGTATTAAGTGTTAATATTGTAATTTAAACGTGTATATAAGGCGAAATAAAACGCAGGAAAATCTTGTATTTTTAGTTAAAAATAATGCGTTAATATACCGATATCGTATATTTCCCGTGTCGGTTGATATAAAGCCACATATGAACTTAATCTCAAACTGATTATACCATGTAACAGGGTCAAAAGTATACTAAGATAAAACTTTCGTCATATAAATGGTTAAAATTCGCTTGCATTCAAGGCGTTGGTCTAAATAGTAATCTTATAGAGATTATTATAGTTAATGTTTAGCACTTTCACTCATGGCATTGATGAATCGGAATTGCAGCTTCAAAGAAATATCTCTTTTTTCTTTTAAATAGTAAGATGAATGAATGAATCGCATTTTTATTCTTATTTTTTTTTTAACAACTTGATTTACAAAATTGCAAGCTTGTTTCGTTACCATTCATAATAGCATTAATTTTAACTTTACGATATTCTTAATATTGTTAAGTATATAGAGTGTGGCTATAACGTTCACAAAACGCAAAATCTCGATGAAAATGTTAAAAAAGGCAATTCATGGCGTCGTTATAGTTAAACATAGGATGTGTGTTGGTGGAGATTGCCGGTGCGGCTCCGAATTGTAGTAGGCTTCCGTTTATTTCAAAATAATAATATATGATATGGAGAGGGCTACTTACTGGTTTTTTTTTCATGAACACTCACGGGTTGTCGTGGAGACCAAACTCAACCTCAACAATGTATTTATTCAAATGGTAACAGTTACTAAACTATTTATAATAAAATTCTCTAATTCTAATTCTTTACCTCACCTCACTTCACCTCTAATTCACCTGTAATTCTTTAATTTTCTTTTTTTTTTATAAAAATATAAACATTATATTTTTACATAAATTATATTCTTTGTCGACGAATGAGAATTCGATTTAAACTGCTGCAGCTTTGTGTTCCTGCCAGTACTCGACAAACAAGTATCTATACAAAGGTTTATTTCGGGTTTTAGTGATTGGCTTATAAACATACATACATACACAAGATCGCGCCTATTTCCCGTTGGGGTAGTCAGAGTCCACGGAATCTCATTTACTACGATCCTGACACACCACTGTCGCCACACTCATCAGACTTCACTTCCGTTACTTCTTTTACGTTCAGAGTGGAAATTCCTTTAACAAAGTCGTCTTCCACACCAGCCCAGCTCAAACCAGCCGGTACACAGTGGGTCAAATATCAGTAAAAAACGAAATAACTGGCGGCACAAGATGAGAGGCTTCATAAGAGCAGGTTTGTTGCCTGTATTATATTTATTACGGTTTTTTTTTACCGACAACCTTGAGGTAGCCTGTCAGAACTATTTTTGGTAAAATACGATGTTAATGGAACCTCCACATTACATAGATAATTCAGATGTTTCTATAAAATGTCTTAATTTTTAAATAGATCAGGTGGGTTGAAACGGCCACATCGAAGCAATTTATTTAAGAAAGCAATAATACTATTTGACATTTGTTTCGTCAGGTTGTCGTCTCGTCGCGGGCGCAGCCCGCGACGGGGGGACACCTTCGGGGCATTGCCCCCCTGGTGTAGCGGCTCTCGCCGCTCGCAAATACGGGCGGGGCACGGGGGCGGGCTACGGCGGGCGAGATTCGCCCCTCCGTAAGCCCTGTCGAGTTCGGTGGTGCCGCCGGCGAGTCGGCCCACTGGGTGAGACCCTGTTGAGGGAGGCCCAGTTGAATTGCGCACTTACTTTTATATGCGCAAATGTCAAATTGCAATATTGCCATCTCAGACGAATTGCTTCGATGTGGCCATTTTAACTCCCCGGATATATTAAAATCAAATCTTATAATGAAAAAAAAGGGGTTTAAGTGGGTTTCGTTATAAGGCAGTGATATCTATTTTAGAACTTTGTGTACCAGCCTGAGTTTATATTATCTCTATGTACATTTTAAATATTATGAATTTTGGTCCCGAAGCGTGGAACGAATTTGTATTTATAATCTGTTTTTATATAGCTACCTCAGAAAGGTTCTGTCGGGTTATCCCCATAAGACATAAGTTATGTTACCAGGAAGAGTGTTTTTGTTTAAATTGCCTTTTACAATTCTTATTTTTGTCATTTTGTCGTTACACGTGTTATCAACTCGTGTATTCATACAATATACGTAGATGTATTTTTAATGTGACATTTTTCAAGTTTGTCTCTGATGTCATTTATTAGTTAGTACTTGCTTTTTATTAAGGTGCTGATAGACTTGACCATTCACTTGTAACAGAACATCGAGCATTCGTCAGCAGAGTCGAACTGAATACCGAGCCGAGCCAAGCATAGAGCCAAACATTGCTATGAACGTTTTCATGAGCAAGAACGCTCGATAGAATGCTCGCTAAAGTGTTCTCGTATTTATGCTATTGCTCCAAGATACAAAATCTAATTCTGATAACTTTACTGATAGACTACTGTAGTGTCAAGAAGGAACAAGCTTCACAGGACAGCAAAACCTGCTGCTCCTCAAAGGAACATCAAAATAACAATATTCCTCTAAAATAAAGTCACAAAAACACTTTTCTTCTCGACGAATTAACCCCATTTGCGACAACAAGTCGGGAAGCCAAAAATCCCGGGCGAAATTCCACGCGAAATCCTAGAGAAAAAAAGAAAAAAGCATCATTTATTTTTTTCTGAAGGCAGGAACATAGCAAATAAGAACACGTCTGCAAAGGTAACCTCGGAGGGAGTACATAATTATTATTTAGTACTCGAATCACGTCTCCATAGCGTTAGGGGACCTCGGCCATAGAGTAGGTAAGAGTAAGATGGGGAATCAACTGGTATGAAACTACAACACTTGCAACAGTGTCGAAATATCGGAAGTCTCATATCCCTGCTTTAAACGCGGTAAGAACCCGTTATTATGTGTTTTAATTATAGTCATCATCATGAGCCCATTAACGTCCCCACTGCTGGGGCACGGGCCTTCCCTATAGATGGATAGGGAGATCGGGCCTTAAACCATCACGCGGGCCAAGTGCGGATTGATGGTTATTAACGTTTGCTAATGCAGCCGGGGCCAACGGCTTAACGTGCCTTCCGAAGCACGGAGGAGCTCGAGATGAAAACAGTTAATTATAGTATGAAACTATTATTATCATCATCACTAATTTAAGAGTCACTCTATCGTCGGTGTAGCATTCTCCATACAACTTTTTTTTAAAGGATAAATAGGGCAGTGGTTTTCCTCTTGCCTTCTACTACTACTCTTCCGTACTATATATATGACGCGAGTGGGATGGGGCCGCCGCCCAAACTAGTCTATTTCAAAGCCATAATAGGACTCCTGTCCTCCACCTCTGACTAGTACTCACAGTTGCTACTGCCCTCTCTCAGGTTCCAGGTTACAGTCCCTGTGATTTGCCCTTTCCGTCCTGTATTTCCGTGCCGATGGCTCCCATCTCCGCCTTCTCGTTTTTATAATATACCTATTTTTGTCGTATAAAAATACGTAATGAAATGGTCCGGACACCATGGTTCACGAGGTTAGTAATCCACCTGATGACCAACACGACAGAAGAAGAAGGTCTAAGTATTCCATCTACAGTCATGAGCAATATAATGTACCCACTTTAGGACTTTGTCGTACCAACATAATTATTTGAAATTTAATGTGACTTACAGTTCAATTTGTCAATAAAGTTAATGTGACATGGTACCAAAGTGTATACATATTAATGCTCGTGACCGTACACTATAGTTCTTGTACATAATCGCCGATTGTGAAATTGGGGTATAACATTCAAGATCTTCTCCTATCGTCTGGGTTGTGAGGTGGATTACCAACCTCATCTACCCTTGTGTTAGGGTTCTTATTGAGCCGTCAAAGGCCCCTGACATGACTCATGTAACGACTACATACTTACATCAGTAAGTAGTAACCGGGACCGACGGCTTAATGTGCTTTCCGAAACACGAATCATATTTATGGACTATCAGAGGATCAGCCTAACTAAACAAGGGATTTTAAAGTGATTTTTGTGATATGTCCGCGCCGGGATTCGAACCCGAGACCCAACGCTCAACCACTGGACCACGGAGGCCGTTAAAAATTTGAGATTATAAGTAACTTTATGGAATCGTCTTGTCTGTTTCGTTACCTTATCTATCGTCTAAGCCCACGTGTGAATTTCACTTGAATAACAATGCTATGCTATTTTCTTATTCAGCAACATGTTTTTTTTTGTTTTAGGTCAGACTGGAATATGTAAATTCTGTTGTTTTGCTTTTGTATAGTTAATTTCGTTGAGAAATGTTAGAATTATGATTATGTTGGTATTTATTTTATTTATAAATACGCTGAATTTGTGAAATTATGATTCTGGTCTAGACTAGCATGAGCATAGAATAGATGGAAATAGTAATAGGCTAGTTTCCAACTAGTCAAATCAGTTACTTTTTCCTAAACGTCAAAACAGGAAAATAGGTACTACGAAATTTGTATGAAAAAGTGACAAAATGTCACACTTACTATCGCACTTATTAATTACATTCTTTTTTATAAAATTCATCAATTCAATTCAATTTTCATAAAAGAAGATGGAATATCATGAATAATTTAAATAAAAAAGAAACTAAAACGTTTTTGTCACCTTTAGATCTGACTTTATTTAGTAATCAGAATGTCATAATTTATCTTTGATCTGGGTAACTAACCAATAGAAAGTAAAAATACTTAAATTTCGTTGCGGTTTTTTAATGAAAATATATGTTACTTGTGTCACGTCAGGGGCCTTTAGCGGCTCAATATTAACCATGACATCAGGATAGATGTGGTTGGTCATCCACCTCACAACCCACATGATAGAAGAAAATTGAAAATTAGTGGCCCCGCGCCGAGACCTGATACTTTTCTGACTTTTGTTTTTACTCAAGATTTTTCCCTTCACTGCTGAGCACGTGATAATAATGAACCAAACGCGAATTCCAGAACCAATTCGAAAATTATTAGTTTATGCATAGGCCTAAATCCAGTATAGGCTGCATTCGAATCAATATCTACACCTAATTTAACACTAAAACTAACATACATAACATAAACAGCCTATACACGTCCCACTGCTGGGCACAGGCCTCCCCTCAATCAACTGGAGGGGGTATGGAGCATACTCCACCACGCTGAGCCACTGCGGGTTGGTGGAGTTGTTTTTACGGCTAATAGCCGGGACCAACGGCTTAACGTGCCCTCCGAAGCACGGAATCATCTTACTCTTTCGGACAATCAGGTGATTCAAGCCTGAAAAGTCCTTACCAAACAAAGGACAGTCTCACAAAGTGATTTCGACAATGTCCCCATCGGGAATCGAACCCGGACCTCCAGATCGTGAGCCTAACGCTCTAACCACTAGACCACGGAGGCTGTTACTGTGTCTGACTAAAACTAAAATATAACCTAAAACCACTATAGACCCACGTTTCTTCTGATACGATCACTATAATACATACATAAAATAAGTAATTAACAGACCTTTTGTGTTCATTTTCTTAGCTAAATGTAGGGTCACTATTTATAGGGTCCAAATAAATTGGATGCGAAATAATTAATGGGCCGAACAAAGGAATTATTTCTGAGGCCCAAACGTATTGTAGGTTATAGTTTGTAAAAGAAATAAGGTATCTATGACGGCAGAAGGACTGTTCTTGTTGCTTAGTATTCCATAAGTACCACGCCCATTGTCCCTAATGGGGTTGACAGAGTCAAAATAAACAAGAAAAATAATAAAAGTAGTAACTACCTACGTAGTTTCGAGATTGATTATGATGAACCGTAACCTACTCAGCGAATGAAGTCGTGAGCTTATGTCCGATTGCTGAGTTTAGTTTTCTTCTACATTGTTTGATGTCTAGGTGGTTATTGGTGCTAATTCCTGTAAATACCATCTAATTTTATTTTAAGTTATATCTGTCATTTTCTTATCCGCCGAGAAGGAAAGGGACGGGTAATCGACAAGCATAAAATTTATGGAACACACGTCAATTTTAAGCACAAATCTAAACCAACCGTCTAAAAATTTTACATCCGTCTATAACCCGACACAGTTAAGTAGACAGCACGTCAAACGGATTGCATACCAGCGACGTACCTTTTGATTCGCCCGGGTTATTCATTCATTTACTCATTCTTCCTAAAATTAAGAGCTGTGAATCATCCGTCCCTTTCCTTTTCGACGGATATGAAAATGAGGGATATAACTTAAAATAAAATTAGGCGGTGTCTGCAGGAATCGGGGCCATTATCATAATTAAAACATATAATAGTTTTGTTCTGTAAAAAAAGAACATATGTCTTCTTTCGGAATTACATAACATAAGCTCACAACTATTCAAATTCAAATTCAAAAATATCTTCATTTAGTAGGGGTAACATAGTTACACTTTGAATCGTCAATTTTTGTATAACGAACGTCTCATCCGCCTAAAACTACTGCAGCTTCTCACAACCTGTATAGCCGGGGAAAAGAAGATGCAAGAAAAACCTCGGTACAGGGCCCTAAACGTTCTTTAACAAAAAAAAAAACATAAAATATTTTTAAACAATTGAGTAATTTAGCTGCCTAATATCAGTTCTCAGACAGTTAATCCCATGCATTCATATCTTCTAAATAATCACTAACTTTATAATAACCTTTTTTGTCTAAATACTGTCTTAAAACAGTTGAAAGGCAAATTCTGAATGTCAATGGGAATCTTATTGTCATAACGCATACATTGCCCCTTAACAGATTTAGTGATCTTATTCCCCAATGGGGTAGTCAGAGGTATATCCATCGCAAGGTGAAATAAGCACCCACACCTAACAGGTTTCTGTTAGACCAATGTGATAGGCGGTGAAACATGAACTTTAGATAAATAAATAACTCATTGATTTCGTAATACTTATAACAACATACCTAGTTATAAATATAGGAAAATACTCGTGGGAAGTCAATGAAGCATAACACTAACAAATAAAAATGGTCATCACTTAGAAATGATAATTAAGGAAGTATCTGCTCTGGTTAAGCGGTGTACATTAGTCGTTCATAATTGTGAGCCTTCGGTCGTGAACGATCGTTTTCGGGTCAGGCTTTGTTGACAGGAGGTAGCGAGAGCGGGGTACATAAAAATTAAAAAATATAATTATATTGTTTTTAAACATGTTAAGGCGCATTTACAAACAATGCGTGGGGTGCGGCGAACGGGTGCGTGCGCATTTTGTTGGTAGCTCAACCGTTGTTGCGTTATGTCCTTTGATCATAAGCGTCTGAATACATTCTATATTTATTTTTTAATTCCAGTCCAACAGCCAAACATTTATTTTTACTTAATATCAAAACTTCTTCTCTCGTGTGGGTTGTGAGGTGGATTACCAACTTCATCAACCCTGGTGTCAATGTTACTATTTCAAAACTGAACGACTGCCTATCATTATAATTTATTCTTCACTATCTATCACTTTTAGATCTAACGAAAAAACTGTTAATCCTTATAATTTTATGGTCCTTTCATATCTCCCACAGTGAGTACAATAAAGAATTTGCAGAAAACCCAGATTTGGTGTGTCTACTCTTAATAAAATAGTTTTTTTTATTATATAAAGATACCACACACAAAAACAAGACAATAACATCAACTAAAAGCATAAATAATCTTCGTCGGAAAAAAATGTTTGACGATGTGCTATGAGATAATGAGAAAATATATTGCCTTGAAAGACGGAAGCGATTTCACCTTTTCCGCTACTCGAAAACACACACACCACCGCCTTAATGCGGTAAGCACATCGACTGTGTGTGAACGATATTTATCATTATTTAATTCCTTCACCGTTTGCTCTCATAATACTCATTAATGGTTTGGTAAACGATGCCTCAGTCTTTTGACCTTAGATGAATAATGTGCATACGTTATCATGTGTCGTTATGGTGATCTTCGGGAGGCTTAATTTTGCCTAATGCATTAAGCCAAGGTTTGAAACCATATTACACTGGTACTAGACTTCAGTTTTCACTAACACAGTGACGTTGGTCTAATAGAATGCTCTGACCTTCGTGGTCCAGTGGTTGGGCGTTGGGATCACGATCCGGAGGTCCCGGGTTCGATTCCCGGTGGGGATATATCACAAAAATTACTTTGTGGTCCCTAGTTTGGTTAGGACATTTACTGGAGGATCACCAGATTGTCCGAAAGAAATATGATCCGTGCTACCGAAGGCACGTTAAGCCGTTGGTCCCGGTACTACTTACTGATGTCAATAAGTAGTCGTTACATGAGCTATGTCAGGGGCCTTTGGTGGCTCAATAGTAACCCTGACACCAGGGGTGTTGAGGTTGGTACTCCACCTCACAACTCACACGATAGAATAAGAACAGAATGCTCGGTGAGGTGTGGGTAAGTAAGTAAATAAACTATTACCTCCACAAAACTTACATTGGTACTTAATAATATAACAATGTTGTTACACAATACAGCTATTGTAGAAGCTGGAGCCTAAACTAGGATAACCTGTATTTTAGGACTCCAGGTCTCCACCTCCGGAAAACAATAATGGCAAGTAACATTATTAACGATTCCCAAGTATTTGCAGAAGGTATACAAAATTAGAAAAAAGGGAAATAACAAAAAAAACAGCTGCAACTAAAGTGTGTGTGTGTGTGTGTGGTGTGTGTGTGTGTGTATGTGTGGTGTGTGTGTATGTGTGTGTCTATGTGTATGTGTATGTGAGTGTGCGTGTGTGTTACTTAGATAATCTTGCGATGGATATCCAACTACCCTATTCGGACAGGTTCGTTCGCTGCTACGAAAGCCGTCAAACAAACCAGACTATGGACCGCCGAAAAGGAATGCGGTCAGGCTAAGATGGCACTAACCAACATCAATAGCCGTGTCTCCAAAATACTTCTGAATTTGAAGAGGTTTCATCTAAGACAGGTAACAAATTTTACTACTGGTCACGGTGTACTTAACAAACATCTGTTTACACTAGGTGTTACAGACAGCAAAGCCTGCATGCAGGTGGAGCAGACTATATGTAATCTTCTTCTATCGTGAGGGTTGAGAGGTGGATTACCAACTTCATCAACCCTGGTTTCAGGGTTACTATTGAACCGTCAAAGGCATAAAATGGTTCATGTAACGAATACTAACTTGCATCAGTAATTAGTAACGGCTTAACGTGCCTTCGGACAATCAGGTGATCAGCCTGTAATGTCCTAACCAAACTAGGGATCACAAAGTGATTTTCGTGATATTTCCGCACCGGCATTAGAACTCTAATATAAAAAGAAGATAATCATATGATGAGAATAGCAGATTGTTTTTATGATTTTAGTTTGTTTTTCTTTTTGTTTTGGATATATTTATTTTTATTTTTTTTGTCTGTGTACTTATTGATTTCCGTGTGGTTTCTGTCCTGTGTTAAATGTAATGTACCTGTCTGTCTGTGTCTGTGGTGTCCGGAAGTAATAAACGTTTCTTTCTTTCTTTCTTTAATCTTAAGCTGAACGGTAGAGACACCGATCTCTTACACCCTGTATACTTACATCCCTCTGCTGGGCACAGGCATCCCCTCAATTAACCATGGGTATGGAATATACTCCACCACGCTACACTACTGCGGATACATTATATACAATGTTAACAAACCTATTCAGAACACAGACAAAATATACACAAGAACTTAAATCAATTTAGCGACAGAAAGTTAAAGAATTTTAACCCAATACTAAGTTTGTAGTCTTAAAGTGTCGGCTTTCAGTTCTGTAGTATAAACTTAGGCAACTTGCCATCGACCTTGTATATAAACAAATAGACTACTAATCTCTGAAAAAAATCGCTGTGTGTCTGCAGCGCATCTATTCTTGTCACTAAGCGACGGCGTGTCAAGGTCTAGTCGCAATCGGCGTAAGGCCAGGCGCGCCCTACGAGTTTTTCGCCTTGCGGCAGAAATAAGCAGCGGCATAATGTCACACTGTACCAAACAGTTTTATATTGTATTGCGCACACTTGACGGCAAAGCCACCGCATTGGCGCAGTTTTACAGTGCGACATTATGCCGCTGGTCTTTTCTGCCGCGCGGCGAAAATCTCGTAGTGCGCGCCTGGCCTAATGACGATACTGTACAACCGATATTGTTCTTTTTTAGCAACCATAATATCTTAATTTAAGGGAATGTACTTATACTATCTATATAATGTACACGTATTTACAATAAGGTTCGGAAGCTTTTTAAGAAAAACAAATAGCGATTGTGAATCTATTTCTCTATAGTTTGTCATTGCAACTTGCCGAATAAATTCGCAAACAGAGGAGAACGTGACATTCACAATATATTGCATATACAAGCAGTGTTGTAGGCTAAATAGAATATACAATAATTTATAGTACCAAAAACAAAAACGACAAAAGTAAGAGATCTATTTCAGGCAACCATAAGGTGACAAAACTCAAGTCAAGTAATGTTTTATAAGTCGACATCTTTATTCCGAACTAAGCGAATCAAGTATTCATTTGAGAAATAAATCAATTTAAAACTTAAACTTAGCTTGTATTTTATGGACTTGTTTCCGAAACAAATATATTTAAATATAAATTTTACGATGAACTTATTTGTAAACTGATAGGTAATATATTTTGTTCATCGTTTACATTATCAATCTTACGAGATTAATATCTACGTGTTATTTTTATGTAATGTAGGATTATTTGTTTATTTTTCCTACATCTTATTTAATTAATTTTATTTCTTTATTTCACTAATTGCTGTTTAGCAATACTATAATAGCTGTCCTATAATAATATTTTGAGTTATGTGCAATAAAGTATTATTTAACTTAATTGTAAGCACAAGTTGTCTTATGGTTGATTTTTGTCACTTTTCCCCCTTTCATGAATGCTGAGAATACAGGAATGGAGGATGCAACAGAAGTATGTAAGGATCGAAGCAGATGGAATTCCATAGTCTCTGCTTACCCCGGTGGGAAATAGACGTGAGTTTATGCACGTATCTGTTCCACTCCTATAGGTATTGAGAGCCTTCAGCGTACCGCGGTTGTCCGACGAAGTAGTAAACGCCATATGCGATAAATACACAAATTGGTTACTGTAGCTGCTTGCTACTCCACTGCACGTATACACTTTGTATCCGTAGGCTAAAGTAATTTTCTTGTTATTTAAAATATGAAAACCTAATCACGTAGATGTCAACTACAAATGTACTTTATGAAATTCTTATAAACACTTTTCTTCTCTCCTTTTGTAGTACAATTTGTGTTGTCAGTTATACTGGTGACAACTAAAATTGGAATAGGTACTGACAACAGGGGCTATCACTCAGTCCGAAGTATACTTGGTATTCATTTCAAGGATCGGGTGTTTGTTCTTGGCTGGTACCTATTAATGAGTTCTTTGGAATTCTATAATTGATTCACGATTCGTTGAATATAATATTATTCACTCTTTTTCTCGTCGGGTTGTAAGGTCAATGATTGATGTTAGCAACCAATGTCATTGACTTCTCTGGAGTAGGTTCATGTCGATGATCAACCACAACAATCCTAGTATGATACGGGTTAATACCGAATATAACAAACTAAGTTAAAACAAAAAGCTTGATAAAGTGTGGGTACTTAAGTGTGTCAGGATCGAAGCAAATGGAATTCTATAGTCTCTGCTTACCCCGGTGGGAAATAGGCGTGAGTTTATGTATGTACTTAAGTAGTTCATCTTGCGATGTATGTAAAATCAAAGAGTAAAAGTTGTGTGGCTGAGCCCAGCGAAATATTTGTAAATAAATAGTGGTGAATTTATGAACCATTAGTTGTCATAATTATAAAATTTATGTTTTTGTAGGTGTTTTTGGTCTATACCAGAAACGACATGTAACCAGGAGGTCTTAAGTGCAACCAGTTAATAGTAATTAAATACATTAGTCAGTAAGTAATTCACTTCTCTCTCTCTATTTAAGAGCTGCGCTCTTGTCGGTGGAGTAACCGCCATTCCTCTCTTCTTCCCGCCAAAACCTTCACCTCCCGATACGACACGACCTGCACCTTCTCTTTTATTTGTTTCATAAATGTAATGTAGTAATTCACTTAATATTCAATAATAAAATTTACGTCATTGAAATGTTGGAGATACCACTTTTATGGTAACACAGTGGTAACACTTACGTCATCAATGGCGGCTTGTCATAGGATTGAGTATACCTGTTTTTTTTATACCATGATCCGTAGATCATGTTACATACATCGTGATATCAGAATCAATTGTAAAGATAATGATCGATTTATAAGTTTAGGACAAGGTTATTGTGTCGCTGCACCATTCCAATATGGGAAAGTTCGTTTCGCGCTTGTTTCTACATCATCGTATTTTTTTTAAATTTCTTGCTAGTTATTCACAAAGCTTAACAAAGCGTCACGTATATCCCCGAAGGGGTAGGCACAGGTGTATTGTATACAAGGGATCTTCAGGTTAGGTTAGCGGACCATGTGAAAAACGGGATAATGCTAAGGAGATGATGATGATGAAAGTAGTTAAAAGGGAAAGAGCGTTTTTGTATAGAAGTTAGAGAGGTGAAGCTTTGTTAAATAGATATAACGGATATAACGTCCAGTTGATCAACTGGCGAAATGCCCTTTTCTTTTTTGACGTGACTTATTGTAGATTTGCCGCAGATGGCAATAACTACTTGACCGGACAAATGGGGAGCGTTGAAGGCTCTCATCCGGTACAACGTTTAAGACAACAGGCCTGAGAGAGCCCAGTTGGGCGCGAACCTCCGCTCAGGGCGTCGTCTAAGAGGAAAAATATTTGAAAGAATTAATCGACCCTAGTGGGTCGATAGCGATAAGCGCTGATTGAGGGAAATTGTCGACCACGCCGGCGGGGTAGGTGTCTGGGTCCTGAAGTGTTTGGTATCGCGAGCTGATTGGTTGCCTCTATGGCTAGAGTAATCGGGTCGTCAGGACCATTATATTACGTCCCTCGGACGCCGATACTTTTCAGTTCCGTCCCTAAGGCAAAATGCCGAAGGCCAAACGAAAGACCAAATATTTGGAATGCCGTTTTCTACACCAGTACAGGCTGATTTTCCGCCTAGCGCCTGAATTGAACATAAAACTCGAATCAAGAGGATACAGAGAACGATATAATACCTACAGATCGTGTGTTCATAAATAAATATAAAAAAACGTATCTATTCAGTAAAAACAATAAAAGAAATAGAAGTCTGGAGATCTACAAGTTAGTCTGTAATTAATAACACCGCCCGGAGTCAACCTAGAGGTTGTTTTAATTATTGTTCTCTCTGACGTTCAAATATTTTATTCGTGAATGTTTTAGTTTTTAGGTTTCCCTTGTTATGAGCACTATTGGCACACCCCGGACAGGTCATACAAACAACTTAATTTTACACAGACACTCATCATCATCAGCCCATTAACGTCCCCACTGCTGGGGCACGGGCCTTCCCTATGGAAGGATAGGGAGATCAGGCCTTAAACCATCACGCGGGCCCAGTGCGGGTTGATGGTTATTAACGACTGCTAATGCAGCCAGGACCAACGACTTAACGTGCCTTCCGAAGCACGGAGGAGCTCGAGATGAAAACTTTTTTTTGTGGTCACCCATCCTATGACCGGCCTTTGCGAAAGTTGCTTAACTTCAACAATCGCAGACCGAGCGCGTTTACCGCTGCGCCACCGAGCTTCTCACACAGACACTACACATTGATATTATCAACACGTGCAACTGTGTGTGTGACGTCTGAGGGCTGTCAATTACAATACCTAATTTAACTGTTATTACTTACTTAAGTTGGTTGTACTACTAACGAAAGATGCTTTGATAATAATCAGTGTTTATTTATTTATTTATTTACCACACAAATCATAAATAAGAAATTTTGAACAATAAACGTATACAATGTAAATAAATAGGCTTTACACTTGACCTAAAAAGGTAAACCTAGCTCAGACACTGGTGGGGAGCGGAGAGTTGCCATTCTATACGTAGTATTATTCCTTATTCTATCCTATTGGGTAGTTTCCTAGGTCAAAGATAAATTATGAAATTCTGATTACTGAATAAAGACAGACCTAAAGGTGACAAAGAACGTTTTATTTTTCTATTTCACCTATTTATGAATTTTAATTTAAAAAAAAATGTAATAATAAGTGCGACATGTTTTTCTATGTCGTCACAGGTTGCTTTTATAGTATATTTGTGTTTTGACGTTTAGGAAAAAGTAACTGTTTTGACTATTATATATTTATATATAAAGTACTGTCACGTGGTATACATTAAGCGTTACGTTGCGTTGCGTTGTTGTTAGCGTTGGTTTACTTATTTCTAATCTTAAAATGATAAATGTTGGCAATTTCAAAAAAGGAACGTCACGTCACTTTTTAAGAGAAAAACGTTTTTGGCGGGTGTTCCGTCTGGGAAACGAAGAAAAAAAAAACAAGTGAGGACGATTATGGTCGAGAGAAGCGAAAACTGAAAGACTAGTTGCTGTATTCTTTTGTATAATATATCTTATTATAATTTGTAGTAATAATATTTGGTTTCCGTAATAAGAGTGATATTTGTGGTACTTAACATTTTACTGATTAAAACTGGGTATGTTACTAATATTTACGTTTTATTGTAGAGTTTGCTAACATAAAAGGGTCTGAAGTAAATTTAACAAAACTTTGTAACTTTGTACTTTTGTTGACTAGTTGGAAATTAGCCTATTGTGAGCCCAGACGCACTGACGTTTAAAAAGAGAGATACGTTTATTATGCCAGATGCATTTAATGAGATTTCATTTATATTTTTCAAATATGACGTTGTTTTTAAGCGTAGTACACCATTGTTCGTGTCTGTACCTAATAATAAAAAGTATTCAAATGTTTGTTTTTTTTTTCAGAAATCGTCAAAAGCCGGCACTTACGACGGCGGTAGTGATGTGGGTAAGTCCTTCCAATTCAACTTTGCATGAATATAATTAAATTATTATTAAAAAGACCCGTGGTCTAGTTGTTAGAGCGTTAGGCTCACGATCTGGAGGTCCGGGTTCGATTTTCGATGGGGACATTGTCGAAATCACTTTGTGAGACTGTCCTTTGTTTGGTAAGGACTTTTCAGGCTTGAATCACCTGATGGTCCGAAAAAGTAAGATGATTCCGTGCTTCGGATGGCACGTTAAGCCGTTGGTCCCGGCTAGTAGCCGTAAAAACACCTCCACCAACCCGCAGTGGAGCAGCGTGGTGGAGTTTGCTCCATACCCCCTCCGGTTGATTGAAGGGAGGCCTGTGCCCAGCAGTGGGACGTATATAGGCTGTTTATGTATGTTATGTATTGAAAAGACCGTGCAGTAAGTACAATTTATAAATCTGTTTTTATAAGTGCTAGAACTGGTCTATCCCTAATAGTAGGGAAGAATGGAATGGGAGGATGGTAGGGGATAGACTAGTAGGGATATGTGGAACAGGGGGATAAAATTCGTGAACAGTACATACGGAACAATAACATAACTAGGTCGACACGCTCCAAACGAAGTTCCACAAAATTAATATTACAACTTTTTGCTTTGTATGTTACAGTATTTTTCTTGTCGTACTTTTCGAGGCTTATTTTTGTAACTACGTGAGTACGAACAAGAGAACCGTTTGTTTTGAAATTTCTCTTTGTCGTTTGTCTAGCTTTGTCAGAGAAAAATGAATTATGTAGAGTTTCACATAGGCTACCATTTTTCTAGGTAAATATTACTTAGTGTTTTTTTGTGTCTTTTTTTTTATTGTAGGCTAAAAGTAGCCATAGAATAAGGAATAATACTACGTACTTCAACATATCTGGCAAGAGGAATTAGTATACACGTCACACACTATAAACGTCAGGACATGACACGAAGATGTGTCCATACGAATTGTAAATGGTTGGCAAACAGTGGGCAGAAATAAACAAGAACACTAAACGAATATGACTGTTTATTAATAATTACGTATATTAAAGGACAAGGAAAATACATAAAATAAAAGCGAAAATAAAAACAACTTAAAACAACGACAGTTCTCAGTGAGAGCGAAAATTTGAAGGAGAAAAAAGACTAAAGACACTGAAACCATATAGAAGAATAAAACATAGAAATTCTTATAAAGAGATTGTATATGTATAAATTGACAAAAGTATAAAAGCCATATAAAAATGTTCGTGTGTCGTTCACACGAGTGTATCAAAACAAATGCCAATGCGTGCGAAACAGCCTTATCGCTCAAAAGAATCTCTTCCAGTCGAATTGATCGAGATGTCGAGGCGGTATTATTTAGGAAGCGTATTAAGGTGGGACAAAAAAATCTTGGCTGCTTAATACTTATTATCAACAGATACCTGTCATGAAAAGCTCGCCGTTTGTCCGGCCAAGTAGTAAATGCAGTAAATGTAACACTACAAAAAGCCACCATAGAACTGACGGTCTTTTTTAACATCATAGATAAACTTCTTGAAGGTCAATTTATCATTTTTGAATCTACGTCAAGAAACTGCAACAGCAACACATATTTTAAATTTATATTATAATTTATATATTGGTTTACATTATAAGATATTTAATAACTAGTGGAACACTTTTAATACCAGGCATTTTTATCATTTAGGTAACCATTAATCTTATGATAAGCTTTTTTACATAAAGTAAGCTTCACATGAGCGTTAAATTTATTTTCTAACAAATTCAAAATATTGTCTGCTGTTTTATTGTGTTGGGTGGGAAAGGGAAAACCACTGCCCTATTTTACCCTAAAAAGTAGCATGGAGAATTTTACACCGACATCATCATCACCATTAATTTAAGAGCCACGCTCTTGTCGGTGTAGCATTCTTTATTCTTGTCTATCAATTGCGAATTCTTTCACTTCCTTATAAGACACGACTTTCACCTTCTCTTTAATCTGTTCCATGTAAGCTCTTCTTGGTCTTCACCGACAAGAGCGTGGCTCTTAAATTAGTGATGATGATTACATTGTAAAACGTATACATAAAAAAGCATGTAAGTAGGTATATTATCAAGGTCTTTTGTGATGCGTGTCGATCAATGCGACTTTTTCTCACGACTTTTTCTCATCGGTGACGGATTACGACTATCGTTCATCAGTCGTTGTTTTCAAAGAGTAATTGACAGTTCATATCCATACACGGCCGTGCCACAGTTTAGACAAATTATCAACGATTCGGATCTACCGGTATTTTGGTTTTTCGTATGCCTTCTAAGCGGATTAAGTGACCAAATGTTTGGATGTTAAGGCGATGGGTTTAAGTTCAGAATAATTTGCTGTCATTGTATGGGTAAGTACCGGAACTATTCTACATTTTGGCACAACCCTAAACAAAAATCATTCAAACAAGAGCACGTTTGTTTTTCTTTTTTTTTATAATTATAGGCTCGTTAAGTTAAGTGACGATGTGGTCTACGGAGGATCACACTTACCTAACAAAATGTCTATTCACTCTAGTCTTGAAGACTCAGATTATAGCGAGTTGGAAAAACAGACGACGGCAGACAGTTCCAATCCTTCGCTGTTCGCATCAAAAAGGAAGAGGCGAAACGTTTAGTGTGGATTCCTTTGCGGCTTACAGCCATTTAGAGTAAAGGAAGACATAGAGGGGAGTGAAGTCAAATTACCTACGAATTGGTGCGGGGCAGAGAGTTAGTATTAGATAAGGAATTAATATTCCGTCATTCATCATTAACGAAGACTTTTACCCCTAAAAACCATTTGGTTACTGGAAAAGCAAAATTATGTAAGCACCAAAATAGCCTAAAATATGATTGGTAAAAAAATATGATAAAATAAAATATAAAATACCTAAATAGCTTGGCCGCAGTCGGGTAAAAACAAATTAACGGCTTTTTCTCGAAATGGCCTTTGGCGCTTACGTGATTTTGTCTTTTCAGTTAGGATTTGTATATAAATACGTAAAAATTAACAACTTTTTTGAAAAAAAAAAATAAAAACTATTTTTGGTTTTGGCGTTAGTATGAAGAGCGTTCTGCCTGACTTCGCCTTAAGTGAACCGATTCGGGCGCCTCATATCGATCAACAGGTAAATATGCGTTAACGGTGCCTGTACACGATACCATCAGTAACACCAAGTTAGGAAGTTTGTTGATACGCTGAGCTGTAGTCAAGTTTGGTTTAAGACATGTTTACATAGTTACAATCGAGATGTAAGCTTCTACAAAGGTTTACTTAATAAACATGTAGGCAGAGACCTCATGCCTGTACAAAAGGGTCTCGATCTAAAGACCCCCAAAATACCTCGCAGTCGTACTTGATGTTGTTGATGTCCTACGATGGTACTGATGATATTAGTTATCATCAATTCTAAGCTTTTTTTCAACGATTGGAAATACCTACCGCGCTGGCAGTTTCCAGCCGGTAGAACGCTAGCCTCTCACTTTGAGGTCGCAATTTCGAATCCACCTTAGGTGTAAACCAATGATTGTCGAATTTGTTTTAGAATTCATGTTTGGATCACAAATGATTATCACGTGCTCAGCGGTGAAGGAAAACATCGTAAGGAAACCCGCATTCCCGAGAAATGCATTTTCGGAGGTATGTGACCTAACCTCTATCGGGCTGGTTTTCCCTTCGCGGGTTGGAAGGCAAGACAGGCAGTCGCTTTTGTAAAAAACTGGACCTGTCAAATCTTCAGGTTAGGTAAGCGGACCCTGTGAACAACGGGATATTGCTAGGGAGATGATGATACCGCGGAAGCAGTGGGAGGATCATGTCAGACTTGCACCGATTAAGACCCCCGGTATCCGTACGCATCCGTATCGATACCGGGGGTCTTGGTCGGTGCTAGGGGGTAGCTTAGGAAAAATGGCGGTGGCCACTGGTATGGTTTCGCATAATTCCGCGGCTTAACTAAATATAATTATAACCCCGTAACAACTTTACGTCGACGTTGATGGAGTCGATTGATCTCACCACCAACATGAAAAGCCTTTGATAATAATTAAGCAGCTCAACGGTTTCTGGGGTTTAAAAAGACCAATTTGATGTTTGCACGTGTAAAAGTAGTAGTAAAACTGTTTTTCATTATTCCTGGAATTATTTCATTAGTTTCAATCACCTTTAACTTCAAACAAGTTACTTACTACATCCAAGTAACCGGCAGCGCGTTCTTACCCCACCAGAGTAGCACAACTCGTCGAACTAGTTTGACAAATCATTTTTTTTCCATACGACCGTAGTTTGCGGTCGCACTGATATTCGAAACTTTCAAAGTTTGAAGAAAGTGGTTTTGACATTTTTTGAGATGCTTTGAACTAACAACTTGAATTGGATGTGTTTTAGGAGTGAGAGGTTTAATGTTCAAATTCAAATTCAAAAATATCTTTATTCAATAGGTAACATAGTTACACTTTGAATCGTCAATTTTACATAACGAACGTCTCATCCGCCTAAAACTACTGCAGCTTCTCACAACCTGTATAGCCGGGGAAAAGAAGCTGCAAGAAAAACCTTGGCACAGGGCCCTAGACATTCTTTAAAAAAAATAAAAATAAACATAAAATATTGTTATACAATTGAGTAATTTAGCTGCCTAATATCAGTTCAAGATAGCCTCAATTTATGTGAGGAAGGATATGTGTGTGAAAGATGTGAGTACTGAGATGATTGACAAAAATGAATGGAAGGGAAATACATGTTGTGCCGATCCCACTTAGAGCGGAATAAGAGCAGGAGGAAGTGTTTTATGTTATCGTCCCAAAATAACCATTACACCACTATTAAAGACCATTATACACGGCAATACGACTCACCACATGTCACGTAAGACTAATAGAAAGCTCGATGTGGTATGGGTTCTTAGTTCATCTTGCGATAGATGCACCTCTGACTGTCCTAATTGGAATACAGCTGTGAGCTTATGTTTTATGTATGACAATCACGAATTCTTTTTTTTTTGACGTGACTTATTGTAGATTTGCCCCAGATGGCATTAACTACTTGGCCGGATAAATGGGGAGCGCTGAGGGCTCTCACCTGGTACAAAATTTAAAAAAAAACAGGCCTTACGATGTCCTGTTGAACCTCGACTCAGGGCGTCGACTGAGAGGAATACTATTTGATTCAATTCAATTCTTGATGAATGGAATACTATTTGAAAGACCCTAGTGGGTCAATAGCAATAAGCGCTGAATGAGGGAAGACAATCACGAAGAACCCAGACAGAAATTATGAACTTGATACAAAAAATATAGCATCCGCACTCATAAATCTACCCAAAAACGACCATAATAAATAATTTACCATCAGGTTCCCCACTACTCGTATCAAATCGAATGGTATACGACCTCAATTGAGTCATAAACAAATAAAGATTGGTATCTTATCACGTTTTTTACATTAGTCAAAGCTTCTCTGCAGTGCAAAAGGCCCACATGGAAGCAATTCATCTAAAAACAAAATATGGCAATTTGACATTTGCTCATATAAGAGTAAGTCGCATTGTCAACAAATGTCTAATCACGATGTTATTTTTGAAAATGAATTGCTTCAATGTGACTTTTTAGACCTACTAGATTTCTTCTAAGTTGTCTCTGCTAACACTGATAGGGATTACGAACTCGTATTATCTACTTATACGTACTGTCTGTCTGTCAATTCTATTGATAGAAGCCTCAATACGAGTATAGCAACACAAAAAATGATGGTATCTCGTCACGTATTGAACATTAGTCAAATGGAGATGAAAAGGTTGAAATAAAATACTATTGACGTATCAAATCTGTATCTTTATGGAGCCATTGAAGACGTGAGAGGAGATTGTAGGTCTCAATAGGTTTGAAGCATTGGATTTAGGTCAAGATAATTACTAAGTTAAGGTTAAAGATTTGGACACAAATAATGATATCTTTATATAATCCATAACATTATATTTAAGATTAAAAACTATAAAATTAAATTATGAATTTAAAATTGTACACATAGAATTAAAATTTCAAATTTAAATCTTTGCATTTGCAAAGAGAACATGTGACTGAGTTAAACAGTCATCAAAATTCTAATTTCTATGATTTATTAATATTTTCAACTAGTTTATAGAACAATAAACTTAAATACCCCAAAAGCGAACCCTGAGTGATCACAGAAATGCTCAAGCAAACAGCACTTACAGACAACCAATTGTCGTAAAAACCAACTCATCAAAACACACAGGGCGGCGCATGCAATCGAAAGCCCTAAACTACTTGTAATGAGAGAAAACAGGCAAATGTACACACGCGATCGTAAAGCTGGACGTCTGTTATAACACGCTATTTCCGTATGTGAAAGGTTATATTTTTAGTCTCATGAATCCTGCAGCAGACGAAGAAATAAGCAACAAACTCTTGATCAAATAATCATAGAATTTGGACACAGTACGATACAAAACTAAAATGACAAATGTTTTTTTGCGATCTAAATGAGATGATTAAAACTGAGGAGCTTTTGGTTAGTAGTGAAATATTAATTGGCTACCTACTTTCATTATTATAAATCTTTACAACAATAATTACTTAAGCATTTTTTTTCGAAACAGAAATAGTTCAAATCGCACATCGTCGATATTTTGACCATTATATTTCTTTGAAAAGAAAAGCAGCAACAAGAAAGAAAGTAGAAAAAAGTACAAGAAGACAATATAAAATAAAAAGTCCATGAAGCAATATGTAGATACATGTTGTTTTGTAGCAAGTGGACGCTTAACTTTACCGTATCATATCATTACGCTATCAATGGGCAAACGACGTACGATACACACCCATTAGTAGTGAATATTCATGTTAACAATCTATACAAATGTAAATTTTAAACATATACTACGTAAGTATTTTTTTGTGGCCGGTAACATGGTAGGTAGTACATATCGGCTGAAAAAGTACCATTATGTGGACTATAGATTGATTACATACATAAACTCATCCCTCTTTCCCACCGGGGTTACCGGAGACTATGGAATGTAATTTGCTTAAATCCTGACATAATTCTCTTGGTTCCTCCACATTCATCAATCTTTTCATATACGCACGCCGGTTCAGAGTACATTTTACTGAACCTTTTCTAATTGAACAATGTAGTCTTTCTAGCTCTTCGTCTACCAGCCCTACCACCAACCTTCGCTTTATAAACTGTTTTCGTAATTCTATTATTCTTCATCTGCTCTACGTGGCCAAGCCAACTTAACAGTATCACAGTATTTAGTACTATTGACTGATTACATTTCACAAATTGGGGATGTCTTTAGAAAAAGTTTAGGGTGATCTACCCTGAAACCGCGTGCGTGTATGAAACGATTGATGAACGTGGAGGAAGCAAAAGAAGTCACAATGGAAGCAAATGGAATTCCATAGTTACTGCTTACCAAAATAGAAATAGGCGTTTATGTATGTATGCATTGGTTAAGTTGTATTCACAAAGTGCATCATATTCACATTGGGGCTTCATATCAGAAGTGGCTGCATGTTGTCATTACTTACTTGTGACTCCATCTTTCTCATTAGGAATCACTTCTGAGGAGCGCCAAGGGTTCTCATCTGGTATTTTAACGGCCAGCTGTATCTATCCATCACAGTATGTATACTCATCTGTAAAAAAAATGATATGATGAACGTTATCTCAACTAATCAAATCAAATCAAATATCAAACTGCACACCAACAAAACTTACAAACATTTTTGAAGTGACTTTTTTTAGATTTGCCGCAAATGACATTAACTACTATAAAACATTTAGCAACAGTACAAATGTACTAAAAATACACGAATATACAAAATGTATGTAATGTACTTGTTAACAAAGAAAGATGATTAATCCGTGGATAGTTTGGCAAACTTGTAATGAGATTGGATATCTTGGCTTTGTCCTTATCGTTGTTAGTTACTTAATGTTATTATTCATAGTAATGGATACTGTAGGTGAGATTGTAATAACAATTGGTTAGTTTCCTTGGCCAAGAATAAATTATAAAATTCCGATAACTATAATGAAGGGAAAAATCGTCAGGAAACCGACATTCCCGAGAAATGCATTTTCGGAGGTATATGACCTAACATGTATTGGGCTGGTTTTCCCTTCGCGGGTTGGAAGGTCAGACAGGCAGACGCTTCTTTTAAAAACCGGACCTGTCAAAACTTCAGGTTACACTGACCCTGTGAAAAACGGGATAATGCTAGGGAGTTGATCATGGGATAACTAAATAAAGACAGATCTAAAGGGGTCAAAAAAAGTTTTATTTTTTCTATTTAACTTATTAATGAATTTGAATAACGAAAACTAAGTGCGACATTTTGCCACATTTTTCTATGACGTCCAAGATTGCGGCCATCTAAGTTAAATTTTGTTTGTTTATCTATGCTTACGCTAGTCTTGACCAGAATCTCAGTTTCACATATTGAGGTATTTAATTATCTTATTTATTTATTTATCAAATACCTAAATCATCATATTCTAACATTTCTAACCTAGTTGAAAACTACCCTATTGATGCTAGAGAAAAATGTTTGGTGGTTCCCAATGGACTGAATCATCCCCCTTAGTATTCGTTACAATCTCACTAACAACCTGTATAAGTTTGGATTCACGTTTGGATCATAGATAATTGATATCGTGATTCAAGGGTTTGTGCCAATAGGCTCGTCTTCTGCTACATAAAACTTAAACATAGCTGTGAGGAGTGGGTGTTTATGCTATACATCCGTGCCGGCCCCCTCGGGCGATCAGGCATGATGTTATGTTACGCTATGTTGTCTGTGTCTCATCATCATCAATTTAAGAGCCACGCTATTGTCGGTGTAGCATTTTCCATTCCAGTCTATCAAAGGCCAATTCCTTGACTTCCCTATAAGACACGACGTTAACCTTTTCTTTAATCTGTTCCATGTAAGCTCTTCTTGGTCTTCCCCTTCCTCTCTTTCCTTCTAGCTTTCCTTCTATGATGTTTTTAATTAATTCGTCGTGTCTTATTAGGTGTCCAATCATCTTGCCTCTTCTGTCCTCAATAATTCTGTGTCTATCCAAAAATAAATATGATCCTTCCTTGAATAGCTATACTAAACAATATTTTGGCTTCCAACGTCCAAAGTGCCAAACGCCAGAGTAAACAGGCACCTTCTGGGCGAGCCCGCTCTAGCTTAGGCGTCAATACCATCGGGCAAGTCTGGGGCCAAGAGCAAACCCATCAAAAGGGAAAAAAGTCCTTGCCAATATAATAATATTAAAATTCCATCAAAATTACTTCTATAAATTATTAGCGGTCTCCGTGGTCCAGTGGGTAAGCGTTAGGCTCACGCTCCGGAAGTCCCGGGTTCAAGTCTCGGTGGAGAAATATCACAAAAACTACTTTGAGATCTCTAGTTTGATTAGGACATTACAGGCTGATCATCTGATTGTCTGGTGGTTGGTTGAAGATGATTCCACAGTCGTTGTTTTTCACTTGTCTAGATAACATTGCTATTCTATCAGATGTTCTCGTAAATGCACCTGCTACACGTGTTTATCGTTCATCTACTCTCGAAATACAAATCGCAATGTGAGATTTGATGATGATTGTGATATCAAATTTTATAACTTTCTATCTCACGAGAATGAAAGTCGGCTCTAAACTTTTATGGTAGCAAGTAGTATGAGAACAATTTATCATTACTACGCGTTGAATCCATCATAAAAATATGATATCAAATCATATCAAGTTAGTTGCGAGAACATATAAAATACAAAAGGTGGTAAAATATTTTCCATAACAGTGTTCAGTCCGGTCAATAAAGGGGTTGTAGAGTGCATGAGACGGATCCTAAGGTTTTTCTTCAGCAATTTGTTCAGGGTGTTCAGGGAGCTAACATACTAAACTCCCTAAACACCCTATAATTTGTGAAGCAAAGCATATTATAATTTGTGATATATTATGAGTGGAGGGGCGCCTACCCAGTCACCACCCGAGCGTATAAACCAAGCAGCGATCTCTGTTCCTGTGAAGATATCGGCGAGGAAACACTTTCGCGTGGCCAACTGATATGTTTGCTTACCCTAATTGTAACCCTCGTTTGTTTAAATAGTTGGTTTGCTCCATTATAAATAATTGACGTGTTTCTGATTTTGGTTTTATTTAAAAAAAATATAATCTTTTGTCATTTACAAGATATCATCACAGGAAAAACCATCAGCAGATTTCTAAGGTAGAACTATCCATCAAACTAACTACTACCGATCACGACCGACCGACCGATACTAACTATCGATTTGTATCCTCAATTGTGTCATTACCACCCGTAGATTAAAGTGTCTTCAAGGTCCTTTGTGGTATTAGCCTTCATGCGTGCCTTCCAAAAGTCTAGCAATTAAAAGACTTGAGGCGTGTTACTGTACCTTATTAAATATCGAAAGATAAATTAAACGTAGACATCATTAGTCAAAAGGCGGATGCAAAGATTGCGTGGCATATGAGACGCATGCCTCGTGTTTTGATAGTTGATGGTAGGGCTGACAGAGGAAGACCGAGAAGGACTTACGATGACCAAATTGGAGATATCCTTAGAAAAGGTTTAATACTCTGAACTGGCGTGCGTGTATGAAGCGATTGATGAATGTGGAGGAAGCAAGAAAAGTGTGCCAGGATCGAAGCAAATGGAATTCTATAGTCTCTGCTTACTCCGATGGGAAATAGGCGTGAGTTAATGATGATGAGCCTCGCGTTTTGTGTACCTTCATATTCGTGGAAAGTCACGTTTAACACCTAGAAAGGCGTGCAGGGCACATGCCTCGCATTGTTAGTTTACAAATAAGCAAGCTCCACGTTTAATATTAAGTAAGTATATCTATTAACACATTCATGCTAACAACGTAGGTATACGTCGAAAATCAATCTAAGTGATGTAGCACATCGTTTTATCACGCCGAAATAAAAACATGAGTAAAGCGTAGAACGTACAAGAACGTTGGATATCCGTATAAAAATCATAAAACTACGTACTAGCGCCACACCATATCTAAATCTCGGACTTGTAGCGCCACTGGAAATGTGTTTTATTTCATGATGATTCCCAGTCACTCACACAGTTACAAGTACCCACACCACAAACGCACAACGTCATCACACGGTGACCTTTGTACGCGCCGCCATACTGTCAGTGAGGCTGTTGCGCTCGCAGCGGGAACACGACGCAAACCAATTACGCGCGAAATCACCGTCGTAAGTAAACATTAATTTTCTCGATGTTTTTGTGTATTGTAAGATATATTTCGGTAATAATTTTGATCTACTATCATATAATTTTCATTAATTTTATTGTTTTAGATGGAAAGTAAGAGGAAATCTAAAAAAAGACGACCCAAAGGAAAAGACAAAAATGAGACCTGCAATAGAAAAAATACGACGAAATCTATTGAAATGGACACGGTAAGTTATTTTTTATTTATAAGAACTAGGCAGGTAACTATCTAAATATACAATTTTGTGATAAACAATTTAGGTGTCAGTTATTGGGTTCTTGTGAGCTGATAAATCCTACTAATATTATAAATCTGAAAATTTGTTTGCTACGTTTTTACGCCTAAACCGCTGGTGCAAAATTTCATGGAATTCCATGAAATTTTAATAATAATAATAATATAGTTTATTGTCAACAGTAACAATAACAATTGCACATAGATAGACCATATCCCGAAAAAAACATAGGATACTTTTTATCCCGGGAAACTAAAGGCAGGGCAGGAATTCGACATGGGCGAACGTTATAGCGGGGTAATAGCTAATCCTACTATTATTGAAAGTTTATTTGTTTCTTTGTTTGTTATTCTTTCATGCCTAAACGGCTTAACGGATTTGAATGAAATTTTGAACATAAATTGGTAATGTTTTGAAGAAGAACATAGTATACTTTTTATCTCGGGAAACAATAAGGTTCTCGCGGGATTCCGATGTGAGTGAATGTAGTCGCGGGGCAGAAGCTATAGTTTTAAATAATTTTACTTTCTGCAGGAGGAGAAACGACCACAACGGACGAACAAGGCTTCAATGAAAATGTTTGAAGATAATGTCTCATCACGGCAAAGTACACCAGACCCATTTAGCGACGATGGAGAGTATGGCTCCGATGAAGAATATGATCCTGCCTCTGACGATTCAGACAGTAGTGTTGTTAGTGATTTGGAATTTTGTTGCAGACGCACTAAACCATCTTTGGGGAGCAGTTCTGAGTCTGAAGCTGGTACAGATAATGACGATGATAACGAAACCGATTCGTTTTCGAAAGCTTCAAGTAATAGCAGTATTTTTGATTCTCATCGCCGCCGCCGTTTAGCTCTTAAACGTTCCCATTCAACCACTTCAAACAATGGCACAAACAAACCTAAAACAAAACAGGCGAAAGTTGAACATGCTGATGACAGTGCAGACACAATTTTTTTGCATTCAGAAACTTTAAGGAACAACTTGGGTGATATAAAAGTTTTAGAAATCTCATCTTTGCTTCCTGACCCGACAGAAATAGAAAATATGTCAATTTGTACGAGAAATCAGTCACCTCTGGCATCGCCGCCGCCACCGGATCCGGTTGAAGCTGAAAGAAATGACTCACCTGCGTCGCCTCCGCCACCGGATTCGGTTGAAGCTGAAAGAAATGACTCACCTGCGTCGCCGCCGCCACCGGATCCGGTTGAAGCTGAAAGAAATGACTCACCTGGTTCGCCGCCGCCACCGGATCCGGTTGAAGCTGAAAGAAATGACTCACCTGGTTTGCCGCCGCCACCGGATCCGGTTGAAGCTAAAAAAAATGACTCACCTGGGTCGCCGCCGCCACCGGATCCGGTTGAAGCTGAAAGAAATGACTCACCTGCGTCGCCGCCGCCACCGGATCCGGTTGAAGCTGAAAGAAATGACTCACCTGCGTCGCCGCCGCCACCGGATCCGGTTGAAGCTGAAAGAAATGACTCACCTGCGTCGCCGCCGCCACCGGATCCGGTTGAAGCTGAAAGAAATGACTCACCTGCGTCGCCGCCGCCACCGGATCCGGTTGAAGCTGAAAGAAATGACTCACCTGCGTCGCCGCCGCCACCGGATCCGGTTGAAGCTGAAAGAAATAACTCACCTGCGTCGCCGCCGCCACCGGATCCGGTTGAAGCTGAAAGAAATGACTCACCTGCGTCGCCGTCGCCACCGGATCTGGTTGAAGGTGAAAGAAATGACTCACCTGCGTCGCCGCCGCCACCGAATCTGGTTGAAGCTGAAAGAAATAACTCGCCCCGTGCGTCACTATTGCCATCAAGATCTGAAGATGCCCAAAGAAATAATCCGACCGGAATCCCGGAAGAGGGTAATGTTAGACAGTCTGGTAACGACATTGAAGCTCCAAATGACTGGGAAACTACAAAAGCGGATATACCGTTATTTAAATTTGATGCCCTTTCTGCGGGTGCTCAATTTAATGTCGGTCCAGGTACGACGGTCTTAGATGTTTTTCATAAAACGTTCCCACCTAATATTATTGACTATATTGTAACATGCACTACTAACGCCTATGGAAAAGCACTTTGTTTGTCAAAAAGACCAGCAACCAGGAATACACGTCATTACAATTTAAAGACACGAACCAAGAAGTCCGTAAGTTTCTCGGTTTGTGTTTGCTTATGGGTCAAATAAAAATTCCCCAAAAACGAAAGCATTTTACATACAGTGATCCACTGTATTACCACCCAATATTTTCTTTTATAATGTCAGCAAGAAGATTCGAACAAATTCTAAGATGCCTATGTGCATCAGATTTAACAGCAAAAGGAAAAGAAAAAAATTTGAATTTTATTGAAATGCTGTGTAAGAACTTCAGAGATTGTTATAAGCCATACAGAGATCTCAGTTTGGATGAATCTCTGCTCTTATTCCGGGGTCGACTATCATTCCGGCAATACATAAAAAGCAAAAAAGCCCGTTATGGCATAAAATTCTACGAACTGATATCATCAGATGGTTATGTTCTAAATTTAATGATGTATGCCGGAAAAGACGCTGAAAACGAGGTTCAGAAAGGAAAAAAAACCGAAAAGCTTGTGCATCATCTCATGAAACCATATTTGCTCAAAGGAGAAAAATAATAAAAACAAACATAACCTTTAGTGTTTTATTGACTGAATAATACCTAAAAACTACATAACAATGCTTAAGTACTGAAAAATAACGAAACGTATATTATGTACGTCCTTGTTCATTAAAAAAATAAACTTGATGCAATGTTTTGTAGCACTACATGAATAACCGTTAACGTACATAAGCGTCCCTTTGTATTAAAAACGTGTATTAGCAATTTCTTACAGCAGAACGTAAACATACGTTAACGTACACGTGCGTTTCGGTATTACTAGCTAATATGAAAACTATGCTCTGAAACACAGCGTACACCAACGTTACCGTGATAAAACGTTGTTACATAAGCACAAAATTTAAAAAACCTTTTTGTGACACAACGGTTATAAACGTTAACGTTTATACACGTTCTAGTATTTCTGGCGAGTGTATTAACTAAACTAGAAAGCACAACGTATATTCACGGTACCGTGATAAGACGTGGCTACTTATTCAATAGATAAAATACATGTTTAGTGGCACAACGCCTATAAACGTTGACGTGTTATGACGTTAGGTCTTTAATAGACAAGCAAAATGTTTAGGAACTATGCTGGAACGTATATATACGTTGACGTATAATTACGTTCTTTTTGTAATTCAGGGTGCAATCTTTATTTTGTGTGACAAAACGTATGTATACGTTGACGTTATACAACGTTAGTGTGAAGATGTATGTATGATAATTATTTTATATTTCTCGGGACGTGTATGAACGTCGTTTAATTTTGTATGGAAAGACCATGCGCAACGCCTCATCTGACGGACTTAGTGGGATGCTTGCATGAACGTGTTAACAGACCTATTTACAACTCGGTCTTTCCTCAAGCACGCTAAACATTTGAGCAAAACAAGTTAATGTATATTTTGATGATTTCGACGAATATACTAATTTAGGTTGTAAGGAAAATTGGGCACTATCTAACTAGATCCAGGTACCAACTGACTTCACCTGAATACCGTGGTTTGTGTAAACGGTAAAGTTTTAGCTGCGAATATTAACTACAGCTGTCTGTTACAATGTAGTGTAATGCGTCTCATTCTAGGAGTTTGGTCTAGTGGACTTTTGTTAAATCTTCCCTTGTCATCAGCCCTGATGGGTTATTGAGCCTCAACCCAGGACATACAGAAAGATATGCCTCATACTCGCATCACTTTTTAAGACCCTATCTTGGTTACAAATATTTCACTCGTCATCAACCCTGGTATCAGGGTTATTACTAAGGCTCAATGCAGACCATACAGAATGATATTCTACAGAATTTTATACTCGCATCACTTTTTAAGACCCTATCTTGGTTATTATTATTGCGTATGGCAGACAAAAGTAAAATATCCTGCGTGGATCATATATCCAGCTTAAGCTCCCCTAAACAAGTCTCTGCCGCATCCGTCACACAATTCAGCCCGGTTATACCACCTGGGAACCGGTGCAGAGGGCACTCGTTCAACATGTGAGATATGGTTTGATCCGGATGACCATTTACAGTTTGGTACCCTATCTTGGTCATAAATAATATATTTTACTACAAAGCCATATTAGGACTCCTGTCCTCCGCCTCTGAATAGTATTGATAGTTACTGCTGCTCTCTATCAGGTTCCAGGTTACAGTCCCTGTGACTTGACTCTTCCGTCCTGCATTGCCGTACCGATGGCTCCCATCTTCGCCTCTGCAACCGTTGAGGTCTTCACCCGTACCCTGGACAAGGGTTCTACGTTCGAGCATATCATACTACCAACATAATATTACCAAAATAATGACGTCATGCCCTGCTGGAGTAAATTAGAGATAAAGTTGAGGCGCCGTTTCAAAATACAGATTTTGTGTTGAGTTCGAGGAAGACCTTGAGGTTGCCTCAACTGCCTCAAAATTTGAATTAGCATCTTACTCGTAGAATAAGGATTTTAGTGTCGAAATTTAAAGTGAGTCCGAGTTCTGCCATCGTTATACTCCCTAGTTCGCTTCAGTGTGCAAGAATGCCGTTACAGTTAGCAAGCCGACGAATAGTCAGAGTGCTAACTTCAACTTTTGCCTGTTTATGACTGTTACTCACGATTGAACGTGTCAGCAAACACGTAGTACCGGGGTAATCATGTTGTGTTACCGCTCGAATGGCCATTCAATTTATACTGCGCTGTGTTGAGTGTTTTAATCGAGATTGGGTATAATTTTAGTACATTAGCTTAGAACTAGGTTGGTATTGCAAGATTTTAAGGTCTGCTCACGTGACGTAGGGACTTTATGTTTATTCACAAGTCTTATATTAGGTAATATATCAATGAATAACATTTCTAATCCCAATTCTCATTCAATTCAGATATATGCATCTTTCATCTATGTTTTTGGGTATAAATCATGACACTTTTTACATTGTTTTCAGTTTATGCGGTTATTATAATAATTAAAACACATAATAACGGGTTCTTACCGCGTTTAAAATAGGGATATGAGACTCCCGAAATTATGGATCTACCTACTCCACTCCAATCTCATCAGTCATCCCGTGATCATGGCACTTGCAACAGAGTCGAAATATTGGGAGTCTCATATCCTTATTTTAAACGCGGTAAGAACCCGTGTTTTAATGATGACACTTTTAATTACACTCAGGCACAACATCTTCCACCCAATATTATCCTGGTTAAAATAAAGACAAGGAATAAAAGTAGCAACATAATTCAATATATAATGTGATTCAAATATCAAGCAACAGTTATTTGCTTGTTTCTGCCATTACATTGTATTTTTGAATAATTATGCCCGACTAATTAGATGAATTGATTCGATGTGGCCGAAATAAGTAGTTTTTATTCTCATTAATTATCAAATAAGTATGAGTGACACATTGCATGCCCTAAACTATACATGATTTATGCATGGCTAATTTAATTACTTATAAATAAACTCTACGACCTTACAATTAAGTAAACAAAATGAATTGCACCACAGAAGTTACATTAATTAGAAAACTATTTTTATAACAACTTTACTCAAGTATTTCAGTTTCGTACAAGTTTAATTCTTTTTACGTCAGCATGTAATAACTTGGAACGATTTATGGATAACGCTAATAATTGTTATGGTAAAATATTTTTATAGTAACATATACAAACACGTGCTATATGTATTAGATGTGGAGTAATATAAATGTGAACAGTAATGAAGGTACCTAACCGTCCGTCTTTATTTAATGCATGATAGGCAAGCACTTAATCGCAATCTTACCATATTAATGGCGGCTAAATAATAACTCTGAGGGTTGCTGAGGTTGATCATCTACCAAACAACCCACACGATAGAAGCAGAAATCGAAAAGCCATTAACCTATGGGCATTGTGATTTAGTTGATCAACCTTTTGGTGACAGATTTTTAACTGTCATTTGGTATGGGTAGTCATTAGGAAGCCATGGAAGAGCTTGCCTCTCATCGCAAGATCGCAGGTTCGAATCCTAGCACGGACCTAAACCAATGATTTTCAAATTCATGTTTGGATCACAAAGGTTATCACGTGCTAAGCGATGAAGGAAAAGATCGTGAGGAAACCCACATTGAATGAAGCATGTGACTTAACTTGTATTGGGCTGGTTATCCCTTGGTGGGTTGGAAGGTCAGACAGGCAGTCGCTTCTGTAAACCGGACCTGTCAAATCTTCAGGTTAGGTAAGCAGACCCTGTGAAAATGGGATCACAGGAATAGGAAGATGATGATTGATGATGTTAGGGTGGCCATTGTACAGTCACGGGCAATATAATGTACCCACTTTAAGACTCTGTCGCACTAACATATTTGACATTTAGCGAGACTTACAGTTAAATTTATCAAAAAAGTTAATGTGACATGGTACCAAAGTGTATTAATGCTCGTTACCGTACATACTTAGTTGTTGTACTGAACATTTTATATACATTGCACCTAGTTATGATTTATTAAGGTTTCCTTTTAATGTTCGTTATAATACACATTTTCTTATTGAACAAGTTTTTGAACTGAAATCCGAAAAGTAATTTCGTAGGATTAAACTTTGCTAATGATATAAGTAACGATGCGTTAGTAGAACTAACTACACGTAATTAAACACTACAAAAAGTAAATTAAGCATTTAGTAAGTATCATCATCATCAGCCCATTAATGTCCCCACTGCTGGGGCACGGGCCTTCCCTATGGATAGATAGGGAGATCGGGCCTTGAACAATCACGCGGGCCCGGATTGATGGTTATTAACGACTGCTTATGCAGCCGGGACCAACGGCTTAACGTGCCTTCCGAAGCACGGAAGAGCTCGAGATGAAAACTTTTTTTTGTGGTCACCCATCCTATGACCGGCCTTTGCGAAAGTTGCTTAACTTCAACAATCGCAGACTGAGCACGTTTACCGCTGCGCCACCGAGCTCCTCACTCTAGTTAGTATATAAACAGCCTATTAGGTACGTTCCACTGCTGGGCACAGGTCTGTCGCAAGGCTCTTCGGCACACGGTTCCTTGGGGCTGTGATTTAGTAAGACCCTTATTTGTATTCTTAAGTCTATACATACGAAACCCACCGGGCTAAGCAGAGATTATAGAGTTACATTTGGTTCCCAGTTCCACCCTGACACACTTCTCTTTCTTCTTCCACATTCATCAATCGTTTCATAAACGCACGCCGGTTCAGAGTAGATTTTTGTGATATGTCCCCACCGGGATTCGAACCCGGGGCCTCCGGATCGTGAGCCCAACGCTCAACCACTGGACCACGGAGGCCGTTATCTCTACTACCCCATAGGGATATAGTCTAGTCGTGAGCTTATGATTTATGTTCCAATCCATAATCAACTAACACATTGAAACTTTAAATAAAACAATACAATACAAATACATTTTATTGCACCAAAATAAAAAGAAATAATTACAAAAAGTCTCTAAAACAAAAAAAAACAAAACAAATTAAAACTAAAAACAAAACAATGTATCGCCATAATGCTACACGCATTATTACGCTTCCTAAAGTTTCCCTAAAACAACGTACGAAAATGCAACAGCAATAATGTTGTAATTTGTACGTGTCTACACAGTAAACAGTGGTCGCGTGTGTGTATGTAAATTGCTACGCATGACTGTCCAAAATGTTAGTAAAAAACAGGCGAAGGGATGACGTGGCATTTGAAAATGAAGGTTCCGTATATCGAACAAAAGAGTAACAACTGCGTGCAACGTTTTTGCACAAAATATATTTTGTTGTTATTAAAAATTTTGAGCACACTTAAACGAGGTGTCTTAGTTTATTTTACTGGATGACAGCCCTCAGCGCTCCCCACTTGTCCAGCCTAGTAGTGTATCCAAATGACAAACCATAACAAAAAAATAGAAAAGTTTATTGCATTATGATTAAGTAATAGATTTAATTTTGTTATATTATGCTGAATCGATAAGAATCTTCTTCTCTTGACTTCAAAGGACAGTCAATTTTCTAGGTATTACTTCCTAATCATGATGTACCAACCTGCCTGCGCTAAAACGGTGCTTAGACTACACTCAAACCACCTTACAAATAAAAAAAAATAAACCAGGGATGAACGTTGGTTCAAGTATTTAACAACCAAGCAAAATTGAATCCAATTATCATACAATTCGAGTGAACTTTGCTTGGCTGTCAAATACTTAAACCCATGTTCATCCCTGGTTTATTTTTATTTGTTATGTGGTAAAGTTGCCTGGAAGAAAATGTTACCTAGCAATGAGGCTACCTATACGCTTACCTATTTCTATTTCTCTTTTGCGTTATATTTTTGATTTCTTGTATTTTCTGTGTGTGAAATAAATGTATTTGTCATGTTATCTTTCAATTTTTTTTTTTTACCTTTTTCCTCACCTTATGGTTGTCTGGAAGAAATCGCTTTAAGCGATAAGGCCGCCATTTGCCATGTACTTAGTTAAGAGACTTTTTGTAATTATTTCTTTTTATTTTGGTGCAATAAAGTGTATTTGTATTGTATTGTATTGTATTGTTATGTATATCAACGACCTGGTAACACGCGTAGCCATCATGATTTAACGCCGGTTAACACAGTACGTCAACCACAGTAGTAATTATCCTCCGGCCTCCAAGGCCCAGTAGTTTGAGCGTTGGGCTCACGATCCGGGAGTCCGAAGATCCCATCCCAGAGGGGACACATCACGAAGATCACTTTGTGATCCCTACTTTGGTTATAGAACATCACAGGCTTATCACTTGATTGTCCGAAAGAAAGATGATCCGTGCTTCGGAAAGCACGTTAAGCCATTGGTCCCCGTTACTACTTACTGATGTAAGTTATTAGTCGTAACATGAGTCAGGTCAGGGAGGGACCTTTGGCTTTGGCGGCTCAATAGTAACTCTGATGCCAGGGTTGATGGAGTTGGTAACCCACCTCACAATCCATGCGATAGAAGAAGAAGAAGTAGTAATTATCACAAACCCTACTTAACACGTTGAGTGCCATAACGGACACCATGTGTCTGACAGCATACTTTCCCCTGACGCTTCACTAATAAATCGAGAATTATCCAAAAATCGTTGAGGAGTTTTTTCGCAAATATTGTCAGGAAATAACTCAAAAATTACGGGCGTCTTACAGAAACGACGATTTACTTATTATTTTCCGAGATGTCATATGGCAGACACCAGTGTCCGTCGCGGCCTGCGCGAACGTCCAACCGTATGTTCTTGCGCCGACGCCGAGCGGACAACGCTGTCGGTCCCCCTGATATACTATTTACAAGTACGTAGTTAAAATAAAATAAGTAATGTTTTATTATCCATTTAACAGAGTAAAGACCAAAAAATAATGTCTAACTAACTATAACCTATTGAACGATATAAAATACTTTCTTTATGTACCTACAACATTTTTGAAAACATCTTCTTGAAATGTCCATAAATTCTAAGTCACTTAGTTTTTTTTTGTGCCAAGGGGTCAGATTGTACCGTGAGGCCACGCGGGTCACTTGCCGTAGTAAAAACAGTCGAAACTCTGGCCGACGGCCGCCTAGAGGCTTTCGAAGTGATCGTGGGCATGCGGATACACCGTGACCGACGCGGCCTCCTGGACCCGACATACTGGCGGTCACATGGTGTCCGCTGCGGCTCACTGAACTAAACATGGTTTCTAGTATGGCACTCAACGTGTTAATAACGATAGTGGATCATCATCATCACTAATTTAAGAGCCACGCTCTTGTCGGTGTAGCATTCTCCATGCTACATTTTAAGGGAAAAATTGATAAGTGACTTACTTCTTGCCTTTCGCCCCGCAGTACTCTCTGATGCGAGTGGGATGGCGCCCAGAGAAGTCAAAGCCGTACTAGGACTCTCTCTTCTGCCTCTGGATAGTACTGACAGTTACTGCAGCTCTCTGTCAGGTAACAGTCCCTATGACTTGCCCTTTCTGTCCTGCATTACGGTACTGATGGCTCCCGTCTCCGCCTCTGCAACCGTTGAGGTCTTCTCACGTATCCCTGGGAAAAGGTTTTACATCATACTCCGCAGGTCTAGGACAGTGGATCACAAAGTTTATTCATAATCATAATCATTTATTTGCTTAAAAAATGGTATTTTAACATGGTAAAAAGTGTAAATAAGTACATCATGTTTTGCTTATAAAAATAGGCATGATGAAAATATTTTTGTGTCTCCCAAAATATTTTCTTAAACCTTGTGCCTACTGAACCCTAAAAATAAATACGAGACTCGTGCCTCGCCCCGGGCAATAGTCGAAAGCTTTGTATGAAGCTGCGATAGTTTTTGCTGCGTAAAGTTAAAATTATAAGTTAGTTTAGACATGATTTCATTTGTTTGTTTGACTGTTTGAAATAAATACTATGAAATTAAAGCATTCATTAATAATGAAGCCATGGTAACCTACTCGTAGTTCGGAGAACGACTTACTTACATCTTAGTATCACGGGTTTGAATCCCTACTCACGCTATAAACCACTGAATTACATAATTTGTATCACGTGTGTTGGACATGTTAAGCCAATAGTCTGGGCTAGGTACTAGCCGAAACACCTCCACCAACCCGCAATGGAGCAGCGTAGTGGAGAAGTTGATGATTTCCTTATCTAGGAAGTCTGTAACATCATATGTTTTCATTTGCAAATACCATTAAATAGCTTTGTTTTAATTGAATTTGTAAGCATTCATTGTATTTATAGTTGTTGGTACTCCGAATTAATAAAATAAATAAATAAAATTTTTATAATAATTGTAATTGATTTACTTAAACTACTTCACCATCTCCCCAAGCGTTGCCCCGTTTTCACGAAGTCCGCTTACCTAACCTAAAAATTAGACATTTTACTTAAAACATTTCTTGAAGCCAAACTTTTTTAAACAAACAAAAATGTAAACCATTTGTTACAACAAATCGTATTAAAAAATCTCAATAAATTTAAAAGTAATGACAGTGTTCATCGAGTTGTGATCCAGATAGTTAGAGGGCGTTAACGAATTAATCTTAATCTGAAAAAGTTACGTTTGCATCGAAATAGAGGTGGAGTGTTCCAATGAGCTTGAATACTAGAGAGGCAAAGTCGTCTTGAAATTGTAATCAGAACTTAGAGACTAGGATAATATTTGAACCGTGACTGAACAACACAATTAAACTATATTACAGCGAGTAAAATAAGTGAGCCATCTATTGGTTGTAATAAGCGCGCTGTCCACCCATCCGCTCGCTATAGCTTTTGTACACTGATCTTTTTGTATGTACCTATCACAATAATATGTACTTACATCATCACCCTAGCATTATCCTGTTTTTCACAGGTTCTGTTCACCTAACCTGAATATTTAACAGGTCCAGTTTTTTACAGAAGCGACTGCCTTCCAACCCGCGAAGGGAAAACCAGCCCAATACAGCTCATAGAAAATGCATTTCTCGGGAATGTGGGTTTCTTCACGATGTTTTCCGTCACCGCTGAGCACGTGATAATAATTTATGATCCAAACATGAATTCGGAAACAAATTCTGCAATCATTGGTTTAGGCCTGTGCTGGATTCGAACCTGGGACCTCAAAGTGAGAGGCAAGCGTTCTACCAACTGAGCTAATATTGTGATTTTAACTAAGTACTTAGTTACCGGATTTTGAAAAAAGAACGGGTATTTTGCTACCAAAAATAATGTAAATGGCATGACGTATTCATATACCTAATAACTTGTAAAATGAATATCATTGGTTTGCTGTATAAAACATAATCTTAATGCAAAGTTAGTAATCATACGGAAACCATGATTGATTTAGATTTAATTGCTGTTACGTAAGTTGAATTTCAACTTAATATGTTGTATAGTGGAATACTTAAGTTTAGCATAGTTTACTTAGTATCAATACAGCTACAGTGGAAACTGCGGAAGCGCCTTTTTGACAAATCACATTCTTACGTGATTTCATTCATCTACAGCCCATTAACGTCCTCACTGCTGGGGCACGGGCCTTCCTTATGAATGGATAGGGAGATCACGCGGGCCCAGTGCGGATTGATGGTTATTAATGACTGCTAATGCAGCCGGGCCTAACGGCTTAACGTGCCTTCCGAAGCACGGAGGAGCTCGAGATGAAAACTTTTTTTTGCGGTCACCCATCCTCAATCATTTTAAATTTCGAAATTCTCATTCCATTTCACAATTTATTTTATTCTACTCTGACTCTTCATCCTCGACTTAGTTAAGAGTGACATCTATATTGCTTAACTGTATTCGTGTCCACTATCTTTAACTGTGATGTAAGTGTCCATTGCACCTTATTTTCTTAATATTGTATTCTATTATTATCGTTCAACTGTGACTTTAAGTTCCTGTTTGTGAAGTGCCAATTATAATGTGTTTACTGTTCGACTCCTGTCTTACTACTGCGTACTCCTGGCGTACTACTCTGCCGGCACGTAGGGACTCCGGGCGTCCACCTCCAACTGTTGTGCCGCAGAACGGTAACTCTGCTCCCCGCCAGCGGCTGAGCTAGGTTTACCTCACCCCCCCCCCCCCTTCATTCTTACTTTACTCTTCAAACGTCGCCCGTCACACACACACATATGCGTATGTGAAAAACAATGTCTTTTGTATGTAGTGTCCGAGGTGTACCAGAAATGAGCGTCGCACCTTACATTTTTCAACCCTAAATTAACCCTGTTGTTGTAAATAGTACCGGGAAAGTTCAGTACTAGCTAATTGCTGAAATTTGATCATACTACGCTGAAAGTTCACCGAAAATTGCGTCAGCTGAGCAAACTCTTCCTAAAGTTTTGTTAGGTAGCTCTGCTATCAATTAGCCGTTGGTATTACGTTTTACCAAAATATCGTGATGAATCATGAATTATAATGACTGTATATTTTTACCCGACTGCTAAAGGAGGAGGGGTAATGTTTTTCCTAGTGTTAATGACGGCCTCTAGTTAGTCACTTTGCTATATGGACTACATGAGGCCAACCTAAGTACGGTCGCGAGTACATGTATACACCTTGAAACTTTGTCACATTAACATTTTTTACAAATTAAACTGTAAGTCTCATTAAATGTCAAATATGATAGTGCGATAGGGTTCTAAGGTGGGTACATGATATTGCTCGTGACTGTACCTACCCACACCTCACCGAACTTTCTGTTGTACCCAAATAGGTGGTCGATAAGCCGAAATACAACGGGTGAATCTCAAAATTTCAAGTTTGGTGGCGAAATTTCATATTATTTTTTCGTGAAAAATTGGGTTCCGACATGAAAAAGATCCAAAAGAATCCTCGGTTCCGACACGAAAAAGGAATTTTTCAATTCCCAATTTCCCCAATTTTTCACGAAAAAATTATATGACAGTCGCCACCAAACTTGACACATTTTGATATTCACCCAAACGCATTCTATATAGGTGTTTCCTACACCCTAATTTACGAGGGACTTTCCAGGATGCGTCCTTTAAAATAAGTATAGATGGCACTGTACAGTTTTGCCTTCGTTTTCGTCCTAATTTCATTGATAACACACATAATGTAAGTAAATATGTAAATAAATATTATGGTTGTTGTAGTCATCAGAGTCTGCATTCATTTTGTCTTCGAACAGGGGTTCTTTTTTACTGTCCTTTGAATTATCATCCCCAAATTTTTCGTGTTTTCTACGCTTGAAATCTTTAAAATAGTCTTTAAAGCCAACCTTCTTCGCCATAGTCTTCATGTTGCCGAACTTAGTTCTAAGGACTTTGGCTGAGCGCTTCTGTGGACTCAGCTTATTGTAGGAATTTGCAATTCTGAACCAAGCATCATTCTTGAGTTCAATGGCCTTGCTACTTAGGTCCTTGGAGAAGACATGCTTCTTCTCCTTCTTGACACACTGCAGCAGGAGCCCACACTCTTGTGGGAAGAAGTTCAAAGAGCGGGTAATTTGTTTCTCTCATGTTCATCTCCTTCTTCAGATTCAACACCTTCATCCCAGTATTTTGCAAAGCTGTTAGATATTAGTGAGTCTTTAATTACGTGCGGCCCTCTGTCCCGAGTCCGGAGCTTGGCTTCACGCCCTGCCTTCGCCGCACGTGGGCACGCTCTTGGACGATAACACCCTGAGGATAGGAGTTGCCCTTCGGCTGGGGTGTAGAATGTGTGAGCCACATACATGCCGCTGTGGTAAGCCGGTTGGCTCTGATGGGCGGCACGGCCTCGCTTGCCTAAAGTGCGCGGGAAGACACCCCCGGCATCATGCGCTGAATGATGTCATCCGCCGTGCACTGGCGTCGATCGACGTGCCGTGCAAGTTGGAACCGCCGGGTCTAAGCCGTACAGACGGTAAGAGGCCTGGTGGGCTCACGCTCATACCCTGGGAGAGGGGGCGCGCTTTATTGTGGGACGCCACCTGTGCTTGCACGTTTGCAGCAACGCACCTGCCCCGTACTACTCGAACCGCAGGGGCAGCTGCCGAGTGGGCTGCTAGCCAAAAGCTGGCGAAATACGGGGACTTAACGCGGACCCACGATTTTGTCCCTTTTGCCGTCGAGACTTCGGGTGTGTGGTGCTCGGCGGCCAAGGATTTTATTCGTGTTTTGGGGAGGCGCTTGAGGGACCGCGGTAGTGACCCCCGCGCCAGCTCGTTCCTGGTTCAACAGGTTTCCTTGGCAATAGTGCGCGGTAACGCGGCCAGTATAATGGGCACCTTTGAACCGGGTACGAGAGGGGGCGGTATTTTAGACTGACTCACTAGTCATAGTTTGTGTTATAATTTTAAATGTTTTAATTATTCGTAATTTTAAGCGACAAATTGTATAAATATTTACGTTGAATAAATGATTCTGTAAACTGAAAAAAAAAAAAAATTTGGGGTCTTTAATTATTAATTATTGCGATTAGTGTATTATTATGTATGTATTATTGTATATGCTTGTACACGGTATCTGCCCTCTCCTCGTTAATCTTTCACTCTCACAGGCCTACTGGAAGAAATTTCTGTTAGAAATAAGTTGTGCCTTTTGTCTCTTTTCGTGTTGTCATTTTGTGTTTCTATGTTATCCTGTGTACAATAAAGTACTAAACAAATAAATAAATAAATAAAATAATTCTTGTCTTGTTTTTGGGTATAAATATTGACCCTTGTTATTACACCCAGATAACACAATACATCTTCCATTCATTATTATTTTGATGAAAATAAAGAGAAGCAATATATATTATATAGCAACAAATTTCTATACCATATCTGATCCAAATATCAAGCAACATTTATTTTTATATATGCTTCTGCCATTAAATTATATTTTTGATATACCCGAGTGATGAGAAAATAAAATAAATAAAAATAAAGTTAAATCTGTACAACGCCATCTATATTGTTTCTAAGGAACGTAGTCTGAAAAGTCTCTCATTCGAGCAGAATAGCCACTGCACTGAATACACGTATAAATCAAATAGGTACCCAGAACTAAACCAGGAATAATCAAGCTTTTAGTTTCGCGAAAGCTCAGGCGACCTTTACAATTAGACTCAATTATACCACCAAAACGAATGGCGTATCAAAAGATCACTCCACCGAGCTTAATTACCTTCACTGACAAATTTAATGTGTTCCAAACACGCGAGACATTCCGTGGTTGGTACTTTTGAGGTTATAGAGTCAGCGGGGTGACGGGCGGAGCGGCCTTTGTGGTGCAATGGTTTGGTAAAGTGTCTTCAGAAGCGAGTCGTTCAGAAGGGCGTAGACCGTAGATCATAAGTAGTTTTTTCTTCTTTTAACACTTTTTATATTATTATATAATTTGCACCACTATGAGGGTGACATTTTCTTATAGAAAAAAACCCTTTTCAAAAAAAGAAAAACTGAGTACCAACACATCAACGAACTGTTATTAATTGAATCTTATTCTTCTTCTCTCGAGTGGGTTGTGAGGTGGATTACCAACCTCATCAACCCTGGTGTCAGGGTTACTATTGAACTGCCAAAGACCCCTGACATGAGGTACTTAAAAATAATTACAAAAATACTTATCTGTATAAAAATAAGCATTTTCCGTTCGTTATTTTCCGTTCTCTCTCGCTCGTCTCTTAGCCACAATTTAACTGTACTAGAGCATACTTTATCGTGGCTTTTTACAATAACTTGTAGTTAAAACTTCCCACGGGAGTAAGCAGAGCGAAAAGTTTCAACCCATTTTTTAAAGATTTTATTAGAATTGCAACCGTGAAGTTTGGATGCGGCACTTACTCGGCCATATATCTTCATGCATATTAAAAGTGTTTTTTACAAAACGAAGACAAAGATGAAATAGGATTAAAATAATTGATAGTTTGTGCCACGAAAGAACTCACGGGGCCGCGGTGCTACTGTCGCTATTTCTGCATAGAATTATTATGCCTTGTCAATTAGTTTCATTAAAATATAGTTACATTAAAATGTACGTGGCGCATATTGTTTTTTTATAAGTACCTAGTTATCTTTAGTCATTGTTTTGAAATATCACTGTTAATATTTTAGGTGAATTTATAAGGTTTAACTATTTGAACGGATAGTTTGTCTACAAGTGAAATATGAATAATTATAAAATATTGGCCACGATATCTGCAGACACCTCCTAATTTAATTTTAAGTTATACCCATCATTTTCTTATCCACCGTTAAGTTACATAAATCTTTTAACGACTGAATTTGAATTCATATTTGGATCATAGATAATTGAAATCACGTGGTTTATAGAATTTGTGGCCGGTTATAGTTATATTACAATAGGCTTGGTACGGTTACGAGCATTAATATGTATACACTTTGGTACCAAGTCACATTAACTTTTGTACTCAAACGTACTCGTAGCTGGCGAGTAGCATTACTATGCACCTCTGCCTCCTCAACTCCCAAAGGGGTTTTGGGTATCTACAGTTGATGTTAAATAAATATCAAAATTACCCGCTCCATCTCTTTATTGTTCCATACAACAATCCATAACAAAATGTTAAACAAATGCGCGCTCTACATAGCTACGTTGCTGACCTTGCATTGTTATTTGTTCGTCGTATTGTTATTTGTATTGTTCTGACGATTCTACTCACACAACCTTTCTAGATCACAAGATCGCGAGGCTAGTATCGTTAATGTATGTATTTATAATTGATTAACATCAAATGTCTGCTTATCAATTAATTCATACGATCGCTAGCTGTGTATGCTTGTGTTACTAACACCAAAGTGGTTACTAAGTATGTTATTATGTTATGTTAAAACATATCATACACCAATGCCCATCACTATAGGTGCTGGTGTAGTTGTCATCATCAATTCGGTTGCATTATCCCGTTTTTTTTTCACAAGGTCCGTTCACCTAACCTGAAGATTTGACAGGACTGTTTTTTTACAGAAGCGACTGCCTGTCTGATGGTGTAGTTGTGAAAATTATTATCAGCATGTCATCTTAAGATCGCGAGTTTGAATCCCGTTGTAGATTATTCACTGGAAACTCTTTATAGAACATTCATTAAGTTTAAGTAGAAATCTTAAATAACTGTCTTTTAATTGTATATTGCGCAATAACCCGACAGAATTAAGTTGACAGGACACGTTAAACGGGTTGCATACTAGCGAGATAGCAATTTTTAAATTAAAAGCTATCAATCGTCCGTCCCTTTCCTTTTCAGCGGGATAAGAAAATGACAGGTATAACTAAAAGTAAAATTAGTTAGTGTCTACAGTAGTCAGCTCCATTGATTCAGGACTTCAGTAATGTCCTTTTATCTGTCTATCAAACAATCAATATTTTTTTATTCCATATATATCATAATTATAAAAGTTACAAACGGATACAATAAGAAATTCTATCTATTAGTAATATATTGGTGCTGATTCCTGTACTCACCGTCTAATTTTATTTTAAGTTATACCTGTCATTTTCTTGTCTACCAAAAGACATAGACGGTTAATCGACAAGAATAAAATTTATGTAACACACGTCAAATTTGGGCAGAAAAAAAAGCCCTTCCAATATTTTATACTGGCCAATAATCCGACTGAATTAAGTTGATATCACACATCAAACGGGTTACGTATGAGCGAGATGTCTATTTTATTTGCCCGGGTTATTTTCATTTAAAATTAACAGTTGTCATTCATCCGTCCCTTTTCTTTACGGCGGATAAGAAAATGACAGATAAGTATAACTTAAAATAAAATTAGGATGTGTCTGCATGAGTCGGGGCAAGTCTATCTATTAGAATAAACCACCTGCTAACATATTTTATAATTATGTAAACGGTTCCTTTACGCGTGTGCATTTCTCGCGGCCATTAACCTCTAAAATAGGGTATTACTCATGTTAGAGTTCACCTCATTTTTTTTTTTTTGACGTGACTTATTGTAGATTTGCCGCAGATAGTTGGCCGGAGCACCTCATGGAAATGATGACATTATTATAATTATAGAAGAAGATGTCTGTATATCTATATCGTTCTAGAATGCATTTTACCGACAATTCAATTGCAATTGTGAACCAGGCGTTACATAACTCGTGCACTCAGTATTTTGTGCAACATTTTCTTGAGGTGCATACCAAGTAGCGTGTATCTGTTCCAGACATCTTCCTTCGTATTGTGTGAATGCAATTCTGATGTACGATCTTACTGATGATATTTTTCATTCATTTCATTTTTAAATAATATACGTAAGAATCCAAAGATAATGTAAGACTAACCCCGGTTTCGATAGAATTGGACGCCCAGCACAGGCCTAAACCAATGATTGTCGAATTTGTTTTTGAATTCATGTTTGGATCATAAATGATTATCACGTGCTCAGCGGTGAAGGAAAACATCGTGAGATGCTCGGCCGTGAAAAAAAGCCACATTCCCGAGAAATGCATTTTCAGTTTTAGTGACTGAACCTGTATTGGGCTAATTTTCCCTTCGCGTGTTGGAAGGTCAGACAGGCAGTCGCTTCTGTAAAAACCGGACCTGTCAACGCTAGGATAACGCTAGGGGGATGTTAAATACCTTATCCTATAACACCTGGCTTAGAGAAACTCACAAAATTTACAACAGAGAAAAAAATAATTCGAAAGAAGTCTAATTCGGACGGGACTTGAACCCGCAGCTCCTGTCAAGCTAGGAAGAGCGTGTTAACCATTACACCACCGCGTCCTCACCCGGTCTATGCGAATTTTTGGATCTATATCGTCAAGTCCCGTCCGTTTAAAAAGTAATTACTTTTTCGTGTTAATTTTTTCTGTGTGAGATTCTACTAATGTTCTAGAACACCTTTAAAGTGTTCAAAATCAGTTTATTGGTATCACTTTTTATAATATCCGCTGGAATGTACAAATAGCTACTAATGAGATGAAATAACAAAAAAGATGTTGGTACTTTTCATTGCCTAAGCTTATTGTTACATCTATGATTACGTTCTCGTAGAACTTAATTAAAATCAGAACAATAACTGTTAATTAGTTAAGCAAAAAGTATATAAACTGAAGGAGTATAGATAGATAGATAGATAAAATACTTTATGGAGCACAATGGACACAAAATACAGGGACAACATATACAGAAAAGCACAACAGGCGGCCTTAGTATGTTTGTAACAAGTAAGTATCTAAAAATTTAATGTTTTACATTAAAGCTAATTTCATTTACTTTTGACACACCCCGGACAATGGCTATTAAAAAAAAAATCGGTATGACCACACCCCGGTCAATTCGTACAAACAACCTTGTCTTACACAGACACCACACATTGACGTTATCGTAGATGCGCATATGTGTGTGAGACATCTGACGCCATACGATTCAACTCTAGAAAGTAGAGGGGGGGGGGTGAGATAAACCTAGCTCAGACGCTGGTGGGGAGCGGAGAGTTGCCGTTCTATACGCAGTATTATTCTTTATTCCATGCTTTTACGCTCATATATTCGTTGCAAAGTTACACTGAGTTAAGCTTTATGGCTTAACTTTTGAAAGTTTAATAGTAACATATTACCGCCTTCAAGTTATGGCCAACTCGGGTAGACAGAAAATACAGTGCGGCGAGACAGTTCAACCCAACACACCAATAATTTTGTGATTTTGACAGAACTTATTGTATGTTTGCTACATACTGCTTGACCGGACAAATGAAGAGCGCTGACTCTCACTAGTTTTCATTTTTAATTTTACTCATATGACAAGATAAATCTGACACCAAACCTAAACCTGAACCTGATAAACCTCATGAACCTGACAGAGGGCAGCAGTAACTGTCAGTACTATTCAGAGGCGGAGGACAGGAGTCCTAGTATGGCTTTGTAATAGACTACTTTGGGCGCCATCCCATTTGCGTCAGACAGAGTACTGCGGGGCGGAAGGCAGGAGGAAAACCACTGCCCTATTTTTCCCTAAAAAAGTAGCATGGAAATGCTGCACCGACAAGAGCGTGACTCTTAAATTGATGATGATGGCAGATGAATATTTAACAATAGGTGTAGGAAAAATAATTTGTGACCCCTGGTTCGATTAGGATATTACAGGCTGATCATCCGATTGACCTAAAGTAAGATGATCCTTCGGAAGGCACGTTAAGCTATTGGTCCTGGTTACTGATGTACTTGTTACGTCGTCGTTGCATGTCAGGGACCTTCGGCGGCTCAATAATAACCCTGACGCACCAGGGTTGGTAGTCCACATCACAACCCATACGGTAGAAGAAGAATAGATATTATACGTTATTATACAAACTAGCTGTTGTTACCGGCGACTTTGTTCGCGTGAAACCCTACTATTAAAACTATAGAAGTTTCATTAGTATGAAACTTAAGTTAAGTTAGTACTTAGCAACCCCTTTTTCCCCTTTAGGGGTGAAATTTAGCAAAATCCCGTCTTATTATTGTTTTTTTTTTTTTGACGTGACTTATTGTAAACTTGCCGCAGTTGGCATTAACCACTTGGCCAGACAAATGGGTAGCGCTGAAGGCTCTTACCTGGTACAACGTTCATCCCGTCTTAGTGAACACCTACGTCTTGAAAGGACCCACTATGCAAAATGTAAGACTCCTAAAACTTGTAGTTTTTGAAGTAAAATTTATCTTAACTAGTACTTGATGAAGTGCAACTTGACTTTACTTTTCTAAACTGATTCTTACGAAATCAATTGTTTCTAAAGTCTTACTTCATTTAGAAAAATATTACTTAACGCCATTTTGCACTTACGGGACGAAAACAAGTAATTTTTTTTGACAATATTATCGTCAAAAACTGAAGTAAATTAATATAATATTTCTGTTGTAGTAACAATTACTGCGTTCAGCTGTCACATATTAATAGAAAATGAATTTATCTGTACCATATGTCACCATTTTTTTTATTTGCTGAATAATCAATACAAATTTTATTATTATTTTTCTGGTATATTCAAGGCCCTTCTGTTTTTTAACACTTTCTATCGATTTTACACGAGAAACAATCATGCGTTTATAATTTCCTGTATGTGAAACGGCGGAATAACCTTTTGTTAAAATAACAACTAGTATTTTAGTCGCCATTTTCTTACAGACTTCATTTCTTGTGTTAATGTAAATGTTCGCCATTATATTCTAAAATAAAGACGCGTGAAGTAAAAATCGTTTTAAGTATGACCTGAAGTTTTACTTCGTTAAGTTACAATTGACTCAGTGCAATTCAATCCTATAGTCTTAACTAAGTATTGTAGATATCTTCAAGTATACATTCTTGGTATTAAGTGATACTACAAGAATTCTAAGTTTAGAATATGCAAGAACATTGTCTAAAGTAGGGTTTAAGTCTGACTTAGCGTTGTCTTAAGTCTGTCTTGTATAAGAGTTAAAGTATGTGCCCACTTTTACTAAACTGTGTCTTCAAGATATCTTGAGGGATATCTTGGAGACATATAAGACTTATCCAAGACAAGGGCTTGATTTAGTCTACTTGCCTTCAAGATATCTACAATTCTCTTTTAAGACAATCGGTTGCTACTTGGGAGATAAATCTGACACCAAACCTAAACCTGAACCTGATAAACCTCATGAACCTGACAGAGGGCAGCAGTAACTGTCAGTACTATTCAGAGGCGGAGGACAGGAGTCCTAGTATGGCTTTGTAATAGACTACTTTGGGCGCCATCCCATTTGCGTCAGACAGAGTACTGCGGGGCGGAAGGCAGGAGGAAAACCACTGCCCTATTTTTCCCTAAAAAAGTAGCATGGAAATGCTGCACCGACAAGAGCGTGACTCTTAAATTGATGATGATGGCAGATGAATATTTAACAATAGGTGTAGGAAAAATAATTTGTGACCCCTGGTTCGATTAGGATATTACAGGCTGATCATCCGATTGACCTAAAGTAAGATGATCCTTCGGAAGGCACGTTAAGCTATTGGTCCTGGTTACTGATGTACTTGTTACGTCGTCGTTGCATGTCAGGGACCTTCGGCGGCTCAATAATAACCCTGACGCACCAGGGTTGGTAGTCCACATCACAACCCATACGGTAGAAGAAGAATAGATATTATACGTTATTATACAAACTAGCTGTTGTTACCGGCGACTTTGTTCGCGTGAAACCCTACTATTAAAACTATAGAAGTTTCATTAGTATGAAACTTAAGTTAAGTTAGTACTTAGCAACCCCTTTTTCCCCTTTAGGGGTGAAATTTAGCAAAATCCCGTCTTATTATTGTTTTTTTTTTTTTGACGTGACTTATTGTAAACTTGCCGCAGTTGGCATTAACCACTTGGCCAGACAAATGGGTAGCGCTGAAGGCTCTTACCTGGTACAACGTTCATCCCGTCTTAGTGAACACCTACGTCTTGAAAGGACCCACTATGCAAAATGTAAGACTCCTAAAACTTGTAGTTTTTGAGATTTCGTGATTAATCATTGCTATTTCGCCTTTATGTCATCGTCACGAAAAGTTTGAGGGATGATTCAAACCATGATTCTGAGTTGATATCAAGTGACATTTTTCGCCGCAAATTCACGAAAATTTAGGTGTTTCTTTTTAATTATTTTTAGTTTCATACGTACTTTCGCGACGTAAAAATCCACTTGATATCAACTCAGAATTATGGCCTGAATCATCCCCCCCAGTATTCATTACGATGTCACTAACACTCTGTACAAAAAAGATAATTATAATTATATCTTTATACTTTATATATATATAAAGTATAAAGATACATATATATTATTAACGATGTGCGCATCGTTTTTCCTAATAAACGAGAAAACTTTTAAACTAACAGTAGCGTGATATTAAATTTCGGTTTCCCTGTATTTGCTTAGGCTTTCAATGTTCATCAAAACGCTACGATTCTGTTTTTTCTAGTATCAGATCTATTTATTTTCGCTATGATAGTTTTACTAGAATCACAAAATATACGATAGTACAATAGAAGATAAGTGCCTACAATGTTTAAACAACTATGATATTTTAACAGAAATCTGTACTTATTATTTAGTTTAGTGAAAATATGCGAAGGATTTTTGTTACCATAGCACTCACCCAAAGGAGATCGAAAAAAACTACCAGACCCCGGACACTTCATACAAAACACCTCGTGTTATACAGACACTACACATTGACGTTATCGTTCACGCGCATTTGTGTGTGAGAAGTCTGAGGTCAACCTAGCTCAGACGCTGGTGGGGAGCGGAGAGTTGCCGTTCTAAATGTAGTATTAATCCTTATTCTATGCCATTACACCATCTTTGTCAGGGGACGTACAAGTAGGGACTTGTCCCTGCGAATTCAAGAGAAGTATTACCCCGTTTTTCACACGGTCCGCTTACCTAACCTGAAGATTTGACAGGCCCGGTTTTTTACAGAAGCGACTAACTGTCTGACCTTCCAAGCCGCAAAATCAGCCCAATACAGGGTAGGTCACATTCCTCCGAAATACATTTCTCGAGAAAGTGGGTTTCCTTCACCGCTGAGCACGTGATAATCATTTATGATCCAAACATGAATTCGAAAACAAATTCGACAATCAATGGTTCAGGCCTGCGTCGGATTCGGACCTAAGACCTCAAAGTGGGAGTCAAGCTTTCTACCAACTGGGCTACCTCGGCTCCACAAGTAAATTTCATCCTATGTGACTTGCAAAATAAAAAACATAACACGCGACAAATTTGGTATAAGTCGATGACTACCCAAATATACTTAAGTACTCACGTTGTTGCTAAAATGTATCTATGAAGTTATGAGGGACCACGTCGTCAAGAGATTATCACACGTCTTTCTTTGTGTAACGTGTAGTTTAATAGAAACCTTACCCTTAAATGTCACATCACGTCGTGTGGTCTCTAGCTAGAACACATTTAAACCGTTTTTGGGAAACCGTCCAAGTGAACTGTAACCTTTGTAGACCTTCGACCTTAAAGGTTATTGTGTAGGCGTCCAGGAGAACGAATTTATAGACTGGGCTACAAAAGCGCTGCATATCATTGGGTCTTCATTAATCTATAATAATTGTAGAGAATCCGAATTTATCGGGTGCGAGCCTTCAGCGCTCCCCATTTGTCCGGCCAAGTAGTTAAAGTCATCTGCGGTAAATCGAACGTCACGTCAATAAGAAAACTAATTTAAGAGCCACGCTCTTGTCGATTGGTTTTAGGGAAAAATAGGGCAGGGGATTCTTCATCTGTCAGTTAATGTATTTTTTTAGTCTATGTTGTGTTTTACGTCGTCGAAAGTATTTTTCGTTCGTGCCCTTTCTTACCTATTATTAATATAAATCATAACAATTCAAAGCGAATCACAAAATAATAGTAATTTCGATTCTACTTTCTATTTCTAACAGCGGTCACGTACGGCTCTGATCCGAATTTCATCGGCAACTAATTCAATTCACACTAAACCTAGTGATGTTAGAATGATCTGAGTATGTTAGATATTTTGTAGGTACTAGTTACATTTCAAAATACAAAATCCTTTAGTTACATTTAAAATACTTTATCGCAAAAAAAACTATTTAAATGAGACAAGCTTACAATCTTGGCAATATAATCCAGAGGGAGGTGAAAATTTTTAGAAAAATCTATTTTCCGTCAAAATAATTTCAATAGGTGTTTGTATATCGTTTTCCTTTATTATTATTATTTTTTTATTTTAAAAATGACAATGGGCACTTTTGTATGAAACTTGGTCCAAGAACCTCCACTGATGAGACTTATATGCAATGAAAGCTTATGCTTTCCCTATGATTCTGGCAAAGTTCTATCAGATTCTGTCCCGGGGTTCTTTTTTTACGGCCATGTTTGTCCTGGCTAAAAATGTGATAAAATACAGTGGGAGCTAAAATCAGCTCAAGATTTGTTGCTGGATAACTAAGTGTACATAAATAATTATGTATCATATTGTATATCATTTTAAAGAGGATCTTTTCCAGAATCCGAAACATAAAAAAAAACAAAAAAAATCTTTTTGTAAGCGAATTATAGTCAATTTATATCTGCAGCGCCATTGTTTCTCGGTAGCTAAGTTCAAGTTTCATGCCTTTTACCCCTTCCAAAAGTATCTTACCGATTTTTTTTTATATTGCTTCCTGAATTTGATCTGAGTTATAATAACAAGAAAAATAAATAGACACCTCTCCGATAGAGACCGCCTAAGCTATTGCCTATTGCAAGAAATCGTCATCATTAGCAAGTCATTACGGTATTGCATATATGCTTATCAGCAACTTGGAACTTGGTCCAAGAACCTCCACTGGTGAGAATTGCGTGTAATGATAGCTTATACTTGTCCTATGATTCTGGCAAAGTTCTATCAAACTCTGTCCTAGGGTTTTTTTAAGGCCATGTTTGTCCTGAGTGTACTAGTGGACTGCAAAATCACCTCAGGATTTGTTGTCGAAAAACTATTTAACTAAGTCTATATACATAATTATATATCATAATGTATATCAATTTTAAAGGGGAAGGTTATCAGAATCAGAAACACAAATAAAAAAAAAATGTATTATGTAAACGACTTTTAGCCAACTCACGTCCGTAGCACCATTTTTCTCAGCAGCTACGTACGAGTTTCGCGCCTTCCAACCTTTCCAAAGGAGCCCAATCATTTTTTCCTTCCACTGATACATTTCCGTCCTGCCGCATTCTAATCATGTTACGTCTGTTGGATTATAATGACTAGCCTTTGAGTACGTTATCTTGCAATAGGTCCATAGCTTACGCGGCCTCTATCGGAATGGTATCTATTTTATTTCTTGTTGTTGTCACTTGTCAGGTTAAGAATGCAATATCAGAAGAAGGAAAAAAATGATTGGGCTCCTTTGGAAAGGTTGGAGGGCGCAAAACTCGTACGTAGCTGCTGAGAAAAATGGTGCTACGGACGTGAGTTGGCTAAAAGTCGTTTACATAATGTATTTTTTTTATTTATGTTTCTGATTCTGATAACCTTCCCCTTTAAAATTGATATAAATTATGATATATAATTATGTATATAGACTTAGTTAAATAGTTTTTCGACAACAAATCCTGAGGTGATTTTGCAGTCCACTACTGTACACTCAGGACAAACATGGCCTTAAAAAACCCTAGGACAGAGTTTGATAGAACTTTGCCAGAATCATAGGACAAGTATAAGCTATCATTACACGCAATTCTCACCAGTGGAGGTTCTTGGACCAAGTTCCAAGTTGCTGATAAGCCTATATGCAATACCGTAATGACTTGCTAATGATGACGATTTCTTGCAATAGGCAATAGCTTAGGCGGTCTCTATCGGAGAGGTGTCTATTTATTTTTCTTGTTATTATCACTCAGATCAAATTCAGGAAGCAATATAAAAAAAATCGGTAAGATACTTTTGGAAGGGGTAAAAGGCATGAAACTTGAACTTAGCTACCGAGAAACAATGGCGCTGCAGATATAAATTGACTATAATTCGCTTACAAAAAGATTTTTTTTGTTTTTTTTTATGTTTCGGATTCTGGAAAAGATCCTCTTTAAAATGATATACAATATGATACATAATTATTTATGTACACTTAGTTATCCAGCAACAAATCTTGAGCTGATTTTAGCTCCCACTGTATTTTATCACATTTTTAGCCAGGACAAACATGGCCGTAAAAAAAGAACCCCGGGACAGAATCTGATAGAACTTTGCCAGAATCATAGGGAAAGCATAAGCTTTCATTACATATAAGTCTCATCAGTGGAGGTTCTTGGACCAGATTCGCCCATTCTCCTTTTCACGGTGTGAACTGAGTACCAACACATCAACGAACTTTCTGTAATAAATTAAATATTATTCTTCTTCTCTTTTTCTCTCGTGTGGGTTGTGAGGTGAATTACCAACCTCATCAACCCTGGTGTCTGGGTTACTGTTTGAGCCGCCAAACCCTGACATGACTCACGTAACGACTACTTAATTACATCAGTAAGTAGTAACCGTGTTCAACGGCTTAACGTGCCTTCCGAAGCACGGATCATCTTACTTTCAGACAATCAGGTGATCAGCCTGTAATGTCCTAACCAAACTAGGGATTACAAAGTGATTTTTGTGATATGTCCCAACCGGGATTCGACCTTGGGACCTCCAGATGGTGAGCCCAACGCTCAACCACTGGACCACAAAGGCCATTGACTAACTACTCGTGTACCTACTTATATTATGTAGATTCTTTGGATCCGCACAAAATAGGTCAGCGGTCCGGATCTAATCCGCAGTCTGCCATTTGGTGATTCCTAGTTTGGTATATTATTAATACGTCAAGGCAGAGTGAGGCTGCGTTCGTACTCAGGTCCCTTGAGAGTGACTTGGTAACTAACATTTACACTTTACGATACAAAGGGCCATAGTTTGATATATTATTATCACTTAAACTCACTTTATACATAACGAACGGTCCGTCCGCCTAAAACTACTGCAGCTTCTTACAACCTGTATAGCGCGGGAAAAGAAACTGCAAGAAAAATCTCGGCACAGGGACTTAGATTCTTTAACACAATAACGTAAATTTTATATACGCCCGTAATCCCTAATAGCAGCAGAGACACAAGCAACCAGAAATTTTTCAGTCACTATTCATATGAAATACTAATATGGATGACGATAGCGATTCGCGCCCAACTGGGCACCCTCAGGCCTTGTCTTAAACGTTGTACCGGGTGAGAGCCTTCAGCGCTCCCCATTTGTCCGGTCAAGTAGTTAATGCCGTCTGTGACAAATCTACAATAAGTCACGACAAAAAAAAACTAATTTAAGAGCCACGCTCTTGTCGGTCAGTTTTAGTAAAAAATAGGGCAGGGGTTTCCCTCTTGCCTTCCGCCCCGCATTATTCTGACGCGAGTGGGATAGCGCCCAGAGTAGTCTATTTCAAAGCCGTACTAGGACTCCTGTTCTCCGCCTCTAAATAGTACTGACAGTTACTGCTGCCCTCTGTCAGGTTCCAGGTTACATTGATCTTGCTACTCACAAGATAGTAGAAGAATGGCCATACGATAGTTCTAATCAACATAATTAAGCAACAATAGTTTTCAATCATCGTGTTGCATGATAACCATCAAGTTGGCTTGGTCAATAGCGAATGAATATTCATGATAATTTAAATGGCCGATTATTCGGTTTTATAATTTCATTCTGGGTAGATTACTTTGAGCAAAATTGAGTGTTTAACGCCATATGGGTATTGTGTTTAAGTAGGATAAATTGTAGATAATTTGCCAATATATAACGAATACATAACATTCTTTAAATGCAAATATGTATGGATACTAATGTTCCTAAGAAGCGGACTCAGAACTTGCACAATGTTTTTATTACGTCAAAGATTTTTAAATGAAAACCAATAATTATTTTATAGGGTTATTTTTTTTAACAAACATGATCTATCAAAAAATTCTTAATTTTACTTTCGTTATACTTGATCATTAATTAATTTCATTGCTGAAGTGGCAGTGGGCAGGACACATAGCGAGGAGAACCGATGGCCGCTGGGGCGGAAAGGTTCTAGAATCGCTCAGTGGGTAGGCCCGTTACAAGGTGGACCGACGATCTGGTGAAGGTCGCGGGAAGCCGCTGGATGCGGGCAGCGCGGGACCGATCGTCGTGGAGATCCTTGGGGGAGGCCTATGCCCAGCAGTGGGCGTCGTACGGCTGATGATGATGATGATACTTGATCATAAAAAAAGTTATTGTTATGTTACTTGTACATTTACCACCTTACAAAGAAAAAATAAACCAGGTAAGAACGTGGGTTTATGTATTTGACAGCAAAGCAAAATTGAATCCATTTATCATACAATTCGACTGAACTTTGCTTGGCAGTCAAACACTTATTTGTAAGGTAGTATATTAATATATCATTGCCTGCAAATTAAAAAAAAGAGACGTAATTTGCAACTATAACTACAACAATTATTTATAACCTTACCTATATTTATTCGTAATTAAAATCTTTACCTTTTTTATTCTTGTCTTTAAAAATCGTTTCCAAAATAACATTAACAAAATTCAATCTCATTATTTTATTTTTGTTACGAAACAAAGAAAAACTAATAAATTCTGTCACTACACCATCAATTTATTATAATCAACTCAACAGCTTATCGAAACATCTTTTTAAACTCTCACTTTCCAAGTTAAATAAAAGGTTTTTATAATAATTTAGAATAAAATATACAACGAAGATACAGTTACATAAGGTTTGTATGTTTGTCAGTAACGACCTAAATCTTAACACCTACGCAAAACTACAAGGCTTTCTGGGTAGTGTTTGTGTATGTTGCTAGCATATAGTGGATACGACGAGTTGATCTTTTCCATCTGCCGTCATTCCGAGGCAAATCTATCGCGAATCAAAAACTAATTGAAAAATCCGTTAGTTTATGAAACAAGTTTTTTTTTGTAATGTAATATTCACGCTTACCTAGCAAATGCCTATTCACTCTATCCTTGAAGACTCCTAGATATAACGAGTCGGAAAAACAGACGACGGTAGACAGTTCCAAACATATTATTATGCAGTTCGCATCAAAAAGAAACAAAACGCTTCAAATCAAAATAAAAAATCTTTACTTTCTATAGTCAAAAGGAAACTTATTAAAAAACTGTGATTCTTACAGTAATTACTTAAGTAATTTGTTAATTTTTTTTTGTTTGTTTTAAAATGGTTCTACATCATTATAAATAGCTATCTACTTAAATTACTGACTGATGGACTTAATAACAACATAAGAATATTATTCCATAATTAAAGATTTTTGTTTTGCACTGATAAAATATTAAAGTCATAACTAAGTAATATCTTTCGAAGCCACATTGCCCACAAACTTTTCAATGTTTTACAAATCAACATCGCTAAAATTCTAAGATTGAATTATACAAAAAGGAAATAAAAAACAACTTATCTTAAATCACAAACTCATCTGACATAATATATAGTAACTTTTTTTAAACAGTCTCATCCATACTAACCTTTAGTAATGAGTTAGCAACGACTTTGCCGGCGGGCAGTCATGGCGCCACACTCTTGCGCAACTAGTTTCCAAATTTGAAATATTGAATAGTTTTAAAACAGTAAACTCTATATAGGTCTGTAGTGGCCTATTGTTTGTTCTTTTATGAGATTTAGGGGCCCTTTGATATACTAAAGTTATTATAGAAATAATAATATAATAATGGGAAGAAAATTATAATTCAATTAGGTAGGAAAATATTTTATCCTGTTTGTAGAGACTATTCCGTAAGTCTGGAAAAAACCGGACCTGTCAAAATTTCAGGTTAGGTAAGCGGTCCCTGTGAAAAACGGGATAATGCTATGGAGATATATTCCGTAATACTTGGTTAATGATTGTATAATAAATTAACAAAACTGATTATTTCTATGCTAGACCGGTGTTGTTCACAGAGCAAGAAAGTTGCTTATTACCAACATGTGAGTAGTTTGAGAGCCACCACTACTTTAGATAACTTTGATATTGGCGCCGATTCCTGCAGACATCTCCTAATTTTATTTTAAGTTAGATTGACAACTATTATTTTTAAAATAAATTAATAACCCGGGCAAATAAAATTGATATTCGCTGGTATGCAACCCGTTTGACGTGTGCTGTCAACTTAATTATGTCCGCTTATTGGCCAATGTAAAATTTTGAGAAGGTTGTTTAAATTTCTGCATAAAATTGACGTGTGTTCCATAAAAGTTATGCCTGTCGATTACCCGTCCCTTTCCTTTTCGGTGGATAAGAAACTGACAGAATAACTTAAAATAAAATTAGGTGGGAACTACAGGAATCAGCACCATTAAAAACACAATTTAAAAATGAAAATTACCGCCGTAATGGATTATCATACACATTTTCTTCCCACTTATTTATTTGTTTGACAGTATAATTATAACGCCGTAGGTTCTGTTCCCTTTGCAAAAGAAAAAATAAGAAGGAACTTTCGGTTTCTCTATTTCCCGTTAGGGTAGGCTGTGACCACGGAATTCTATTTACTATGATCAGTTCACTCTCTCCTCTTATTTATTTATTTGTACACAAGGAACATACAAAGAAAACAGATAGTTCAGGTAAGCTTATTTCTAAACAAAGATATATTTTCCAAATGACCTACGTGACGAGAGAAATATTCGACGTATAATAATATACGCGTACAAATTACTACAATTTTTTTTTACTTCTTCTACTCTCATCAAAGTCTTCGTGCATGCTCGCCGGTTAAGAGGACGTCGATATAAACCAGCCATTTTAGGACTCTGTCGCACTAACATATTTGACATTTAGTGGGACTTACAGTTCAATTTGTCAAAAAAGTTAATGTGACATGATACCAAAGTGTGTACATATTAACCCTTTCGCGGACAGAGACCATGGGTCATTGTAGGTTCATAATAGGTAGTATGAGGGTATGACAACTTGGAATCGGAACGTCATTAGACGTTCTGTCCTTGAAAGTGTTAATGCTCGTACCGTACACCTAGGCCTTTCTCTTCCAACTCTTCCACTTACACCCGTGTCATAAATATTTTTTGTAAGTAAGTGATATATATCTTTGACTGTTTTGGGAATAAAGTTATTCTATTCTATTCTATTCTACTTACAAAAGTTTATATGTCCGAACCATCTAAGCATCCCTATAGAACCGATTACGACTTACTAAGAAATAATCTAATAATAAACATCAAGAACCCAGTACAAAACTGTTACCCAGTTGCAGTGTAAGTATAGTAGGTGTGATTCAGATTAATGTCTCATTGTCAGAACACTATAGTAGTTTATAAATGGTAGATCTCATTTATTATTACCACTGAAATGGCATGGCGGCCAAATCTGGAAGTCAGGCAGATTAGTAAGTTAATTTATAGTAAGATGACAGCCTCCGCGGTCTAGTGGTTAGAGCGTTACGCTCACGATCTGGAGATCCGGGTTCGATTCTCGATGGGGACATTGTCGAAATCACTTTGTGAGACTGTCCTTTGTTTGGTAAGGACTTTACAGGCCCGAATCACCTGATAATAAGATGATCTGAAAAAATAAGATGATTCCGTGTCCTGGAGGGCACGTTAAGCCGTTGGTCCCGGCTTTGAGCCATTAAAACACCTCCACCAAGCCGTAGTGAGGTTGAGGGGAGGCCTGAGCCCAGCAGTGGGACGTATATATTATGTTAAGTTATGTTTTTAGATGACTAAATAGAATAGTCAAACTGCATTTAATTCTAAAATACACTAATTTTATTTTTAAATACACTAATTTAACTATAACAGTAAGAGGTTTAAAAAAATAGTTTTATAGACAATTTTATCACCTTTCTTCTTAACTATTAAACTATACAAACTTAAGTAATATTTCGAGTCCCATTTATTTCGAAGGATTATCTTGTGTACCTACTTTAAAAAAATATTAATATTTTGAAAGTATAAGTTAAAGTACTTAAATGATTTTTGAATGAGTAGGGAAACTCACAAAGAGAAATGTAAATCGAAAAAAGCAGTCTCGGACGGGACTTGAACCCAAAGTTCCCGGTACGAGCATGTTAACCATTACACTACGGGGTCCTCCTCCTGTCTATATCGCCATTAAGCCAACGCCGGCGCCATCTATCTAGAATATTGAGTACTAATATTTCTTTTATTTTTCTTGAGTCCTCTCCGAGTCCGTACTCAGCGGTGAAGGAAAATATCGTAAAGAAACCCACATTCCAGAGAAATGCATTTTCGGAGGCATGTGATCTAACCTGTATTTGGTTGGTTTTCCCTTCACGGGTTGGAAAGTCAGACAGGCAGTCGCTTTTGTAAAAAAACGGACTTGTCAGATCTTCAGGTTAAGTAAGCGGACCGTGTGAAAAAGCGATAATGCTAGGGAGATCTTGATGAGTCCCGTCCGAGTCGCATTTTTTGTCGATCTAAATTTCTCTTTGCGTATAGTACTTTATTTCGCAGACCAGTGTAGTTAGTATTAAATGATCCATTCTCGTGCTGACGGAGTAAGCTGTCAACTGTATTCTTACATTATTCATAATATTTTTAACCTACTGCGGCGAAGCACAAAGGAGGTATATGGGTTTGATCGCTATGTATGTGTGTGTGTATGTACATCTGTTCGCTCCTAACCACTTATTAGAATTTAACAAATGAGGTGTCACTAGAAGCTCTTGTTAGTAACAAAATATAAATCAAAATGCAAATTAATATTCAAAAAAGGGCATTTCTTCTAACTGACTATTTTGATTCGCTAAAGACCCAGTAAGTAGACCTAAACAGCCTTTAATTAATCAAAAACTTCATTAACTACTTTAACAGCTTTCCGCGAAAAGCTGAAAAGAAATGAGCTACGAAATATTGCCTGTAACGTATGGGAAATTAGCGGGAGGCCTGATACAGAGAAGTGATGTAGTACCTACTACTGTTACTACCTAAATACTTTGTCACTGTTACTAGTTAACGGCCGCCGTGGTCTAGTGCTTAAGCGTTGGGCTCACATGTCACATACATATCACAAAAATCACTTTGTGAACCCTAGTTTGGTTAGGACATTACAGGCTGATCACCTGATTTTCCGAAAGTAAGATGACCCGTGTTTCAGAAGGCATGTTAAGCCGTTGTTCTCGGTTACTACTTACTGATGTAAGTATGTACTCGTTACATGAGTCTTGTCTGGGCCTTTGCTCAAAAATAACCCTGATACCAGGGTTGATGAGGTTGGTATTCCACTTCACAACCCACACGATAAGAAGAAGAAGACTGTGATTAGTAATTATTTATTTCTTAGCATGACGTAAAATACACTAGGCTTTAAAATTCTGCATTCAGGCTTCGTTTCCCGTTGTGAGAGCCCTCTGTGCTCTCCATTTGTCCGGCCAAGTAGTTAATGCTACATGAGGCAAATGTACAAAAAGTCACGTCAAAAAAATCCACTATAATACCCCCGCCGCCTGTTGTGCTTTTTTGTATATGCTGTCCTTATAATTATCCTGTATTTTGTGTCCATTGTGCTCAATAAAGTACTTTATCTATCTATCTATCTATAATACATCCACTTCTCCACCCGTCATCAATATACACATATTGAATGTGTGTGTGTGTGTGTGTGTGTGTGTGTGTGTGTGTGTGTGTGTGTAAAGAGGGGGTGATAAGAGAAAACCCATACACGCCCGTAATCCCAAATGGGGTGGGCAGAGCCACAAGTAATCAAAGACAACTTGCAGCCACTGTTGATACGAAGTCTTAAGATGGATATGATGAACCTTATGGTGATAAGGGATCAGCCTATCGCCCATAACATTAGTCCATCATGTTAGAGGACGCAATCCCTCTGTCGGTTTTTACGACATGCCCGGGAAGACAAGCAGCTGAACGTGTTCTAATTTTTATACTATTAAAAAAAATTCAAACAAATCACTTTTAAGAACCGTACCTATTAACTTCGCACCCTTCCTCCCCTACGGGAGCCAGTTACCGGCCATAATGTTCCTACTAACGGTTCTTGCTAAACTATCTAATTACAAGTGATGAAAAATTATTACCAGCCCCACACTTGATTTGTAGCCCCTTGTTACGAGTTGTTTCGGTTTTATTACTACTGCCTTTTATATTATTTCTCTGATGGACTCGAAATGTAGAAGGAACAAAGAAACCATTGAGCTGCTTACCAAAATTACGTGTCGTATTCGCCAATATATCCTAAAATAGCAGTCCATGTATGTTATGTATATTATGACGTATGTAATATTATGTTATGTGTTATAACCAGTGATCGTGTTAGGTAGTGCTATTTGCGACATTTGCCTTAACATGGATATGCCTTCCAAATCTTGAATCTCAATACACAACACCTATTTGATTTTTTAAACTTTTTTGTTAATGATTTTAGTGAGTTGTATGTTACGTATTGGTATTGTTGAGGTAATAGCTCAGCCACTGGTGAAGAGCGGAGAGTTACTTTACTTCAGGACTCCGATACCGACCCCGCCGATGTGGTCGACGATTTCCCTCAATCAGCGCTTATCGCTATGGACCCATTAGAGTCGATTAATTCTTTCAAATATTTTTCCTCTCAGACGACGCCCTGAGCCGAGGTTCGCGATCAGCTACGTGTTACTTCCTAATCATGATCTACCTACCTGCCTACGCTAAAATGCTACTTAGGCTATACTCAAAGGTTGCCTGGAAGAGATTGTTACCTAGCAATAAGGTCGCCTACTTATTTTAATTTATCTTTTGTTTTGTATTTTTGTATTTCTTGTCGATAAATATTGTAAATAAAGTAAAAATACAAAAACCCTTAGTAAACTTTTACACTTATACAAGTAGGTATATTCATATGAATACCAAATAGGTGTAAGTCTAAAAATTGAATTTCGCAGCTGAGATATCCCGCACAACGTTGTATCGGATTGACAATCTCTGATATTGCATATTTTGTCATTGAACCGTAAAATGTATTCAAGAATAAATAAAATGTAAAGAAATATGGAAAACAAAGTTATATCTATTATTTTCTGGTGGACTTTTCTTTAGGATATAATAATATTTCTTAAAAATATGATTTCGGCAAAAATCTTTCTTTCTTTATAAACATGACCATTTTTAAACATAAACAGCTTATATATAGGTAACAACAGCCTATATGATTTTGGTTTGTTTTTCTTTTTGTTTTTGATAAATAAAATCCGTGTGGTTTCTGTCCTGTGTTAAATGTAATGTACCTGTCTGTCTGTGTCTGTGGTGTCCGGAAGTAATAAATGTTTCTTTCTTTTTTTATATACGTCCCACTGCTGGGCACAGGCCTCCCCTTTATCAACCAGAGGGCATATGGAGCATACTCCACCACGCTACTCCACTGCGGGAGCTGGTTCTATTAGCTGTGTGTGCGTTATCATAGAGTGCTTCACAATATAACAGACGAGGTCGCAGCCAACAACCGTAATACAAAATTAGCAACAAAGTACTATCGTCCTTCAAACGATCTCGTATAATGATATAAATTGCTATTTAGCAATAAGGCCGCCTATTGTACTTATGTTTTTATTCGTATGTTTATGTCCTTTGTATATGTCGTTGTGCAATAAAGTATTATTGATTGATTGATTGATTGAAACTCTAAAAAAAAAGAACGCCGATATAACGAGCACATTTACTTACAAAGACAAAGTGAAATTAACTTACAAAGTAATGAAATAAGTTACAAATTGATGAAAATACATCTTAAGTTAATTTCGTTTTAGTGTTCGTTAAAATACCTGCTTAATAAGGCCTATAAACTTGAGTAAGTAACTCTAGCTTTATAAGCGTCGAGCTAAGTGGGCTTAAGATTAAACACTATTTCAAAAATGTTTCAAAAGTGTGTCAGGATCGAAGCAAATGGAATTCTATAGTCTCTGCTTACCCCGGTGGGAAATAGGCGTGAGTTTATGTATGTATGTCAAAAATGTTGATACCCCCCCAAACATACTAAAAGTCAGGGGGTTGGCTGAACCAATTTGCAGCAGCTATAAGTACGGTCACGAGCATTAATATATACACTTTGGTACCATGTCACATTAACTTTTTGACAAATTGAACTGTAAGTCTCACTAAAAGTCAAATATGTTAGTGCGACAGAGTCCTAAAGTGGGTACATTATATTGCTCATGACAGTACTTGATACATATTGCATTAATATTTATGGGTACAATTAACTATTATGGTTACAGGTTATCCACAAATCACTTATAATATTAAAAAATAAACTTTAAATTAAAACAATTCTTTGGCAAGAAAAACAAGCCTTTTAAAAGCGTAAAATAATAATTTTCCGCTTAAATGCTTATCAGAATATTTTATTTATTGGCGTGCTTAAAAGAGCGTTGTGAAATGCATAATTAAAATGTTCACTATCTTAATCAACTTTGTCATGTCCGGGATTAAGTTTTTTTTTATATTTCTTTTGTTAACAGCCTCCATGACTCAGAGGTTAAGCGATAGGGCTCATTCGGAGGTCCTACGTTCGATTCCCGGTGAGGACGCGCTTACAAAATTATTCTTTGAGACCAACACTAGTTTGATCAGGACGTTGCAGTCTGTCCGAAATGTCCGAAAGTGTTCTGGCTACTATTTCATTTACTTAAGTAAGTATGTAGTTGTTACTTGAACCATACCACTAGGACTGATGAGAACGATCGTTGACCTCATAACCGACACGAGCCAGCGAAGCGAGAGAATTTACTTGGAATAGTATAATAAAACCATAAATATTAAAAGACTTACTAATTGTAAAGTTATTACTTCATTATTCCTAACCATACCTTTAAAGCTTGAGACATAAATAATTTTAAAAGCCAAATTAGACAAATGAAACATTGGCAAAGTAAGGTCCGTTAGAATAAATTAGAAAAGTTTTCTCAAACGCGTAAACATCAAAAAGTTGAAAAGTCGCAATGAGGAAATTACTCGAGTTAGGCCTTTTTGCGAGGGCCTGAGAGAGGCTTCGAAGGAGTAAATTTACGTTTTTTTAGTAAGTCTAGATTGTCCCACTGCTGGGCAAAGGCCTCCCCTCTGAGCTTCCATTTCTGCTTGTGAGCGATCTCTCTCCAATCCATCTGGAACGCGTCCAGGTCGTTTCTCCATCGCTTCCTGGGTCTGCCTCCGCCTCTGCATCCAAGAGGTGTGTACTCCGTGACAACTTTTGCCCACCTATCATGTTCCATTCGGCAAACATGACCGGCCCACAAAGGTTAAGAACAGAATATTGACTCTTTTTTTTAATTATTGCCTTGTGATAATTAAAACACCTAATAACGGGTTCTTACCGCGTTTAAATGGGGAGTCTCATATCCCCATTTAAACGCGGTAAGAACCCGTTATTAGGTGTTTTAATTATGATAATAACCGCGTAAACTTAAAACAATGTATTGCCTTGTGGTAAGCAATAGGGCATTTGATTGGCTCACAGATGAATTATAAAATGCTAATATAGAAATAGAAGCCAGTCTTACATGATTAAAAATCACATAAACATAAACAACTTATATACGTCCCCACTGCTGGGCACAGGCCTCCCCTCAAACAACCGGAGCAAAAAAGTCTCCTTTTTCGAAATTTAATTTTAAATTAAGTATCGATAGTACAACTTGTACTTGTGTGTCAGAATCAAAGCAAATGGAATTCGAGGTGTGAGTTTATGTTTATGTAAGTACAACTTTCGACTATTTTGTTGATGACGTCACAGGACCGTACTTCCATATTTCGTTTAAATAAATATTAATAATATTATCCCATTTTCACAGGGACTGCTTATCTAACCTGAAGATGTGATACGTCCGGGCTTTTTCCCGCAAAGGAAAAATACTGGTTAGGAACATACCTCCAAAACGAATTATGGTTTTGAAGTCGGAAAACTTTGGTTTAAGCCTAAGCTGGGATTTGAACTTGCGACCTTACATTGAAAGTGAAGAGGTTTCAACTGGGCTGCCAGTGTTACGGGAAAGTACTCATGCTTCAAATTAATTATTTTTTGACGTTAAGTAGTTTTGTGGATTTACAGTCGTGTACTAAAATGATTAAAGTCTACTTTTACGATTTTTGATACGAATATAATGAAACAAAAATTGGTACATTTTTATAATTCACAAAATAATCCGAACCTATATTCGGGATCCTACCTCGTTATAATTTTCTTTTCCAACTTTTTCCTTTTAGCCTTTGGGGATTACGTTTACGTTTGTCTTTGGAAAAAAAAAATGTTAATTATAATTTTGTGTAGGTACTTAACCTTCCCCTGCTTTTATATTTGGATTGTTTTGCTAACATCGAAAATATATTGTTCCTTATTTGAATTTTCTTTTTTAACTTCAAATATATGCCTCGCCGGTTCATAAGTCATCATATTTTATCAAGCAATAGCTGACATGTTTATAAATAGCTGCAGGCATTCTTTGCTGCTTTTATTCGAATTGTAGCGTTGACAGCGATTCTCTGAACGGCAATTCCCGCTACGGCGAGGCTGTTTACGGCGAGTAGCTTGACGTCTCGTCTGTCATTTCCAAATTGATAAAATCCTGATTTTCAAGTTTTTACCATGACTGTACTATACAAAAAAAAAATCGCGCGACGTTAAGCCACTCGCCGTAGCGGGAATCGCCGTTCGGAGAGTCGCTGTCAACACTACAATTCTTTTATTGAATCTAGCGGTCCCCAATCCTGAAAAAAGTTATAAATTAAGAAATAAGCAGGTATTTCTTAATTGATAATAAGAGCAAAGTACAATCGAATTATTTGATGATTAAATTTTGCTTGGCTTTCAAATACCCAAACACACATACACCGCTTACTTATTTTATTTGGTTAAAACCATGAACAAAACATAAACAGCCTACATACGTCCCTCTGCTGGGCACAGGCGTCCCCTTAATCAACTGGAGGGACTATGGAGTATACTCCACCACGCTGCTCCACTATGAGTTGGTGGAGCTGTTTTGCCGGGGCCAAGAACTTAACGTAACCTCCGAAGCACGGAATCATCTTAATTTTTCGGACAATCAGATGATTTGCTGAAAACCATTAATGTTTAATTATGTTAGTATGTGTTTGCTAAAACAGTATCAACCCTACAATTTCTACTACAAACCCATGCATTCAATATTCAAACATGATCAAAACTGAATCTATACTTAAACTCCTACCATTGCCACACTTTCTCACCTTATATAGATTAAACCCATTTGCATAGTAAAGTACAGACTAAAATCAGAACACGTACCCAGATATCTAGTTATCAGAGGCGTAATTAGGGTGTCACCCGTTGATGGGTGTCACCCGTAATAAAAATAAAACCCACACTGAACCTTTGTAACGGACTTCAACGGTGATACACTAGGTTTTTCTATTTGGGTTTAAGCCTAGCTCATATGCTGGTGGTTGCGGAGAGTTACCGTTCTATACATAGAATTTTTCCTTCATCATCATCAGCCGTACGACGCTCACTGCTGGGAATAGGCCTCCCCCAAGGATCTCCACGACGATCGGTCCTGCGCTGCCCGCATCCAGCGGCTTCCCGCGACCTTCACCAGATCGTCGGTCCACCTTGTAGCGGGCCTACTCACTGAGCGTCGTCCGACACGTGGTCGCCATTCTAGAACCTTTCCGCCCCATCGGCCATCGGCCATCGGCCATCGGCCATAATTTTTCCTTATTCTACGCTATAAGGCGGCGATATACTCATCCCTACTACTTCACCACCTATCGTCATACGGTTTGTCACATATCAGAATATCACTACTTATCAGACGTGGCTGCAAGTTACCTTATATTTGAATATATGTGATTTTATGCGTGTATAATTCTTGGGGTGTCACTCACAGTCGGGTGACACCCAACTAGCAACATCTCTGTTAGTTATACGAGTCGATATAATAATGGAGGTGAGGTATAAGTGCTGTCGGTGACAGTTTAAAATTTAAAGAGTTCAGCTGCTTATTCTTTATATTTGGTTGACACCCTTAACAGGGGATAACACACCGGGTGACGCCCACACCGGGTGACACTCACACCAGGTGTCACCTTCGTCAGGTGACACCCAACTAGCAACATCTCTGTTTGTTATACGAGTCTAGATGTAATAGAGGTACGGTATAACTACTGTCTGTGACACTTCAAAGACCCGGCTGCCATTAGCATATTAAAATGGTAAGAAAGCTAGCGCTTACTTTCTAGGGCTGTCCACACGCGTTTGTTACTTTAAAACTTAGGATTTACGTTTTTTTTTTATAATAAATTAGTATATCCGGGACTAGGCTCTTCGTCGTCAAATTAAGGTTACGTACTTAAGAAAATCTCTCAAACTCAAACTCAAAAATATGTTTATTCATTAAGTAACATAGTAATACTTTGAATCGTTAATTTTCACATAAATTATATTTAATGTCTCATTCGCATTTAGGTACGTTTAAGTCACACTTTCACAAAAGTTAAATTTAGTTGTAAGTTATAGTTCCTTAAAAAAACTGACTAAGTACGGTTGGATCTTAAATTTATACTTATAGCATACCCCGGATGACACTTCATACAAAAAAACCTCGTTTTACACAGACACCACACATTGACGTTATCGTACACGCGCATCTGTGTGTGTGACGTTTGACGCCCATACGATCGAAGACTAAAGTTAGACTTATATTTTTAAACCTAATTGCAAATATAAAAATATGAAAACTATTTCACTTGAGATAATACCACACAAAACATGTCATATTTATGTAAAGATTACAGGAAAATTTTGCAGGTACGCAACAAAACAGTCGAAACAGTCGATTTTAAGTACTAACGCTGATCTTGCGACGGATGTACTCATGGGCATTAAAGTTATAAGCTTTTAAAAAGCCCTATTTTAGTTTAATTAACATGAATTTATACAATATTAATTACGTTTATGCAGGTATACTTATATTCTTTAACGTTATTTTGCATTGCCTATCTCGCTACGATTACTACGAAATTCATTTTCTACCTAAATGTTGCTTGGAAGAGTTTGCTATCTTAGCAATAAGGCCGCTTGTTGTACTATCTCTCTCTACGCATTACTCGGGTATATAATTTTATCAAAAAACTATGTAATGACAGATGCATGTATGAAAATAATTGCTGCTTGATATTTGAATCACTGCTGGGCATAGGCCTCCCCTAAGGATCTCCACGAGACGATCGGTCCTGCGCTGGGCGTCGTACAGCTGATGATGATGATTTGGATCACATTATATAAGAATTATGTTGCTACATTGCTTATCTTTATTTTGATCGGAATAATAATGGGTAGAAAATTTAATTGGGCCTGGGTGTAATAAAAAGGGTCACATCATTTATACTCAAAATCGAAGATAAAAGATGCATACCGTACTGTTATCCATGAAATTAGAAAGTTAAACGAAGAAACATCTGTACAGCGCCATCTATATAAATACCCCTAAGATACAGGTTTTTACCTAGTTTAGGGGACAGCGAATCACAACCTTGTATTTTAAGTACAACCATTGTAAACTTCATTGTAACAATTATTTTTTTGGAAATAAATTTATTTACTTATTTATTTATTTATTTATTTATTTATTTATTTATTTATTTATTCATTCATTCATTCATTCATTTATTTATTTATATTTCTTTTGAGGAACATAGCATGGAGAGTCCCTCTTTGTGATCGCAACGCTTTTACTGGCCCGAGTCCCGCGCCCGGTTCTTGTCTAGTTTATAATTCGAGGAGCCAGTTTCTTACCAAGTTCTTGTCTCTTTACTTTGTACTCTTCCCGTAGAATTTCAATTTTCAACGATACAACCTCCACTGATTGTGTTGTTATTGAATTTAAATAGTTTATGTGCAGTGTGCTTGGAGACGGTGCTGTTTTTGTATTAAACGAATTAGTTTGGTTTTCGTATTTTATTAAAATACGATTTAGGTTAAAGATATTTAGTTCTCAAAAGAATTACAAATTCACTTAATATGAGAAACAATACAGTTATTATTTGCTTCATCATTATTATTGCCCATTAACGTCCCCACTGCTGGGGCACGGGCCTTCCCTATAGATGGATAGGGAGATCGGGCCTTAAACCACCACGCGGGCCCAGTACGGATTGGTGGTTATTAACGACTGCTAATGCAGCCGGGACCAACGGCTTAACGTGTCTTCCGAAGCACGGAGGAGCTCGAGATGAAAACTTTTTTTTTGTGGTCACCCATCCTATGACCGGCCTATGGGTATTATTTGCTTATTAGTAGTTATTCAAGAATTTGTAATATATTTAATTACTTGCTATTACTACTTAAAAAATATATATATATATATGAAAATCAAATAATTCCAGTATTTGTTATCTCTTTTGGTAAGCTGTTTCATGTTTAATAGAGACAATACTGATAGAATAGAATCGATTGCCTTAATCGATACGATTACCGATGTGATAAAAATGCAATAAAATACCAGACAATATTTTGACAGATAATATTTAACCAGGCAATAGATGGCGATGCGGCTCACTACATATCACGTTGGTCTAACAGAAAGCTCGGTGAAGTGTGAGTACTTAATTCATCTTATGATGGATGTACCTACGACTACCCCAATCGAGATATTATATAGTCGTGAGCGTATGTTATGTTATGAATAAAAGCAAAATAAAGACGTAATATAGTAGGTACCTACGTAAATAATCGTAGGCTTTAAAATTACCCGCATTCCAAGTCAAAGTTTTCCCATCCGAGCCAATCATTTGTCATTATCCCCGCTAGATGTCACTGTACAGATAGAACAGCCATTTTAAAAATTGCGTCCTTCCTCAGTAACCGCCCTCAAGTTATATCTACTCTTAACCTCCTTGCAACAAAGTTGGAAGCCCCTTGAAAACCTTAACAAGTCTTGCGTGACCGGAGCGCATTTTTACTAAGTCGTAGTTGACAAATGCCTGGCAATATCTTAACTTTTCCTATCGCTTCGAAGTACATTACTCTGCGTCTTTGCTTTTAATTTCCTTCAGGCGTTTACAACCAAGCAAGGGACAGTAAATGATTCAGTTTACTTTTAAGTACGTGATGACATACCTCTGTCGGTTACAGTGTGATTTTTACCGCTTTTCGCACCTTTTTTATCTGTGAAAGTAATTGATATGGATTAGGAAGGAACAAAGACGGATTGAATAGGAAAAGTTAGTTTACTAAGTGATAATTGTGTTTACGGTTTTTCGTGAAAAAGAGTTTTGACGGAATCGGGATATTTTATGTTCCGAGTTGGTTTATATTGAGCCCGCAATCCAGTGATGCATGTGGTTTTTTTTATTTACTTACGGAGCGAACATAAAACATGAACTGCGTTGAGATGCTCACTTATTATTACCCAGGCATTTTGAGAAAGCCAAGAGACCTATTTTTTTTAATACAGGGTGTTAGTGACATCGTAAAGAAAACTCAAGATCAAGATCAAGTGGAATATCCTGTCGGAAAAGCCATGAAAATTGTAGTGTGTTTTAAAATTATTTTTAAAAAGACTTAAAATAAAATTAGGAAGTCTGCGGGAATCGAGGCCTACTGCCAGCGTTTTTAAAATGAATAGGCTATTTTTCTACAAGTCAAATCAGTTACTTTTTACTAAACGTCAAAACGCGAAATTGCTATATAAATTGTATGAAAAAGCACACTGTGACGTCATAGAAATACGCGATGAAATGTCGAACTTATTACTACGTTTTGCTTGATTAAAATTCATAAAGAAGTTAAATAGAAAAAAGAAAATGTTTTCTTTAGTTTTATATCTGTCTTTATTTAGTAATCGGAATTGTATAATTTATCTTGAACCTAGTACAGTCATGAGCAATATAATGTACCCACTTTAGGACTCTGTCGCACTAACATATTTGACATTTAGTGAGACTTACAGTTCAATTTGTCAAAAAAGTTAATGCGACATGGTACCAAAGTGTATACATATTAATGCTCGTGACCGTACGCAACCTAATATTGTACCTACCATACGATACAGTTTGAGAAATTGATAGAGTATATGTACATATATATCTGGAAGACAATAATTATTTGAACAAAGCCGTCATTATACGGGGCGAGAGTGCGTGTGGCATAATGTCGAATACACTAACACTTGTGGGGTGGACAGGCTTACTGTTAACAATCAGGATAAATACTTGTAATTAAATATTAATTTAATATAACATAACATCAGGCCGTAAAGGGGTTGGCCGAGGTTTAGGTATAGTATAGCAGTGTATACAATACAATACAATACAATACAAAAACTCTTTAGTGCACTGAAAACACATTAAAATACATTAGGTATTATAATTCGATTGGTAGCACAACAGGCGGCGTTATTGCTAAGGTAGCAATCTCTTCCAGACAACCAGTCAGGCAGCACCCACTCCTCGCCAGTTATGTTTGAGTCATTATTCTATATGTATACATTTAATAAAGTTTACCTTTCTTTTCAAAGGAAGAAAGGAACATTAATTATTAAGTTAGTACAAATAACAAAAATTATTATAATGTTTTACGTAATATAAAAATAAATGTACAATATCTTTTTTAAAATTATCTTAAAGACCATTTAATGTTTCCCTTCCTTTTCCCGCTCTCTATTCCTGGAACATAATGTCAATTAATGGCGCTAATTTCTCCAGACACCATCTAATTTTATTTTAAGTTATACTTGTCATTTTCTTATCCACGACAGGGATAAAATGAATGAAACATGCGTCAAATTTAAGCAGAAATCTAAAACAACTGTAATAAAATTACATTGGTTAATAACCCGACAGAATTATGTTGACAGCACACGTCAAACGGGTTATATATCAACGAGATGCCTATTTGACCTAAACTGATGATTTTCGAAATTGTTTTCGAAGATAACAGCTAGTCGCGTTCTATAATTTTTCAACTCTCAGTCAACCATAGAAGCAAACTGTCCAAAACCTACTCCAACTTATAGTCACCCTGATATTTCGCATGGCTGTATGTCTAGTGTCGATACCCCACTAATCAATAGTCGACTAATTATCTTCCCTCAGAATAAGCAATACGTATTTCGCGACGTGTACCTTCTATACTTATCTGCGTTATAGGTTATAATGTCTACATTTGTACCTATTAGTCTATACTCGTATTTTGTGTTTGAGCCCAGAATATCATAATATATACAACAACGTGTTCCATGTATATTTGGTACAAATGAAAAGGTATTTAAGACAGTAACTTATTTATATTTGCCCAATGAATGCATCGGTACGATAATGCATGACGGAAGGGGCAAGTCGCAGGGACTGTAACCTGGAACCTGACAGAGGGTAGCAGTAACTGTCGGTACTATTCAGAGGCGGAAGACAGGAGTCCTAGTACGGATTGAAATAGACTACTTTGATATAGACTTACAGAGTACTGCGGGGCGGAAGGTAAGAGGAAATCACTGCCCATATATTTTTCCCTTAAAAAGTAGTGTGGAGAATGCTACACTGTAAAAAAATGGCTCTTAAATGAGTGGCGATCTACAGTTACTATTAAAACCAGAATATTGTCTCCTTTAAGGAAACCGCGAAAGCGCATTTTTGTAATATCACATTTAAATGTAAATTTTGTTAACAAAACCTACCGATATAATTACTGAAATGAAATAAGTGTGTGCATTTCTAGGTTTTGTTAAAGAAAATAAAATCACAATGTGATTTGCGAAAATGCGCAACGAACGAAGATAAGTACGTATTTACGAACACATAACTATTTACTTATGAGGCTAGTATAATTATATTTTTTACGAATTATAACAGCTCCGTGGTCTAGTGGTTAGAGCGTTAGGCTCACGTTTTGAAAGTCCGGGTTCGATTCCCGATGGGGACATTGTCAAAACCACTCTGTGGGACTGTCCTCTGTTTTTTGTTTGGTAAGGACATTGCAGGACAGAGCATTTAATCATCTGATAGTCCGAAAAAGTAAGATGATTCCGTGCTTCGAAGGGGAGGCCGGGTAAGCCGTTGGTCCCGGCTATTAGCCGTAAAAAACACCTCCGCCAATCCGCAGTAGAGCAGCGTGGTGGAGTATGCTCCATGCCCCCTCTGGTTGATTGAGGGGAGGCCTGTGCCCAACATTGGAACATATTATAGGCTGTTTTGTTCTATATCTAATCTAGTCTAGCCTACAAGATCCCACAGCTGGGCAAAGGCATCCCCTTCCTCTTTCCATTTTTCGCGGTCCTGTGCGTACTCCGGCCAGTCCCTCCGGCAAGCGTCCAACTCGTCACGCCATCTCTTTCGAGGTCTGCCACGAAGCCTGTACCCATCATGAGGCATCCAATGCACCCTGTTTATGTTATGTTATCTTTATTGTATTATTTCCTTCAGATGGAATTCCCTACGTGTTACCTACTTGCCCAGAAAAATAGTCTATTAAGCTCCACTACTTGACTATGTACGGTCACGAATACTAATATGTATACACTTTGAAACCATGTCACATTAACTTTTTTGAAAAAAATAAGTCTCATTAAATGTCAAATTGAGCTCGGTGGCGCAGCGGTGAACGCGCTCGGTCTGCGATTGTTGAAGTTAAGCAACTTTCGCAAAGGCCGATCATAGGATGGGTGACCAAAAAAAAAATTTTTCATCTCGAGCTCCTCCGTGCTTTGGAAGGCACATTAAGCCGTTGGTCCCGGCTGCATTAGCAGTCGTTAGTAACCATCAATCCGCACTGGGCCCGAGTGATGGTTTAAGGCCCGATCTCCCTATCCATCCATAGGGAAGGCCCGTGCCCCAGCAGTGGGGACGTTAATGGGCTGGTAATGATGATGATGAAATGTCAAATATTATAGTGCGACAGGGTTCTAAAGTGGATACATGATATTGCTCATGACTGTACAGGCAATTGGATAACAAAGACAGTCGCATACAATAGTGGGACTCGTATTAACCATGACATGAAACTTCCGATGGTTAAATTGTGTGTCATTTTAAAAATGGAAATGGTTATATCTGCCAAGAATGACAGCCATGGTAGGACAGTTAGAAGAACGCCTGACTCTCAATGCAAGGTCGCAGGTTCTTTTTAATCTTCTTTTATCGTGTGGATTGTGAGGTGGATTACCAACCCCATCAACCCTGGTGTCACGGTTATTACTGAACCGCCATAGGCTGACATGACTCATTTAACGACTACGTACTTACATCAGTAAGTAATAACCGGGACCAACGGCTTAACGTGCCTTCCGAAGCACGGATCATCTTACTTTTTGAACAATCAGGTGATCAGCCTGTAATGTCCTAACCGAACTAGGGATTACAAAATGATTTTTGTAATTTGTCACCAGCGGGATTCGAACCTGGGACCTTCGGATCGTGAGCACAACGCTCAAATACTGGACCACGGAGTCTGTTTTTTTTTATAATATAGGCATTTGACTAAAATCTCACCTGATAGTAAGTGACGACGTGGCCTAAGGTAGATCACGTTTACCTAGCAAATGCCTATTCACTCTAGCCTTGAAGACTCCCAGATTATAACGAGTTGGAAAAACAGACGACGGCAGACAGTTCCGTTAGCCAAGGACTGGCTGTTTGCATCAAAAAGGGAGAGGCAAAACGTTTAGTGCGGATTGGTATGTCCACAACATAAGAATGAAATTTCTGACGACTTCTAATTGTCCGTAGATGTATGGAATTAACTCGTGAAGTTCCGGCGCACACTCAACGCAGTGTATCCTATAAAAAATCGACTTCTAAACATCATCATAATCAGCCGTACGACGCCCACTGCTGGGCATAGGCCTCCCCCAAGGATCTCCACGACGATCGGTCCTGCGCTGCCCGCATCCAGCGGCTTCCCGCGACTTTCACCAGATCGTCGGTCCACCTTGTAGCGGTCCTACGACGAGTTTGAATTTATTTCAAGGATAATGCAAAGATCATAGTTATCGTGATTACCAGGAGTGGCTGGCGAGGAGTGCATGTATATAGAGGTATATACAACTCTGCCTACATTTAGGGATATAAGCGTCATGCTATGTAAATTTTTCAAAGTTATCGCATGAGTCATAAGAAAATTTCGCCTTCGAAAAATCGATTCAAAATTCTCTATTAAAAAAAACCTTTAAACAGCTTTATTTTAGGAGATACCCGCACGTCACAAAAGCAAATAACGTTGTCAATTCCGAAAAAAAGATAACACTTTGAAAAATTTAATTTTACGTGGCAATGCCTTTGCCTTTGTGTGTAAATTCACGTATTTATTAGAGCGAGGACGGTGGTCGGACGTAATTGCTACGAGGAGGGTCCGCACCAATATCGACGTTTCAATTGGTACGGTCACGAGCATTAATATATGTGTAGGTGTACACTTTGGTACCATGTCACATTAACTTTTTTGACAAATTGAACTGTAAGTCTCACTAAATGTCAAATATGTTAGTGCGACAGAGTCCTAAAGTGGGCACATTATATTGCTCATGACTGTACAGTCAGTGCAGGAGGAATCGGTCATTAATCACGTGAAGCTCGAAAGGGGGGGAGGGGGTGTTAGAAATATAACAAGGGAGGAGGGGAGGTGTAATGACATGTTCCTTCATTTAACGCATAATTTCTACACCTAACTTTAAGCGGCTTTTCAGACTAGAAAATGATTACAATTTAAGTCAAAAACAACACGCAACCTTGGTTTGTATTTAAATATTGATATTTATTTATTATAACAATTATATGTGTATTTTTATTTCGTAGTTTACGTACTCGTAAAAGTATTTATCTATGTATTTTATTTTTATACGTACAAGTATTCCCATGCTGCACTGACCCACTATATTATATAACATTAAATACATCCTTTACTTTAAAGTTGTCTGGAAGAGATTGCTACTTAGCAATAAGGCCGCCTGTTCTACTCTTTATATTTTTACAAGTACATACAAGTAAATAGGGCGTTAGTGACGTCGTAACAAATACTGAGGGGAATTATTCAGACCATGATTCTGAGTTGATATCAAGTGGATTTTCTACGCGGAAAATTCATTAAATATTTTAGTGTTTTTTTTTTTTTTAATTATTTTCCTTTCCATACTTTTGCGTGTTGTATACTTACACTACACATCTTTGAGTACATCTTCTGGGATACAGCGTGAGACTTTCTTTAAACTTTAAACTTTCTGAAAACATTCCCAAATGAAATCTGTTCAAACTGGTACCAACCCGAGGGTCACTCTGACACAAGTGCTAAAGGTTAATTTAACGCTAGCTGGTTACTACACGTTATACACTGAAACTAGGCGTAGTTAGCCGTTGGGGTTTGTAAGCTCCATAAAATTACAATGCACAGGCTTTCATGAGCCGTGGTAACCCAGAGGTCGCAGGTTCAAATCTCAGCACGGGCCGAACCCATGATTTTTTTTGTTTTCGAATTCACGTTTTGATCATAATAATTATCACATTCTCAGCAATAAAGGAAAACATCGTGAGGAAACCTCATGCCTGAGAAATGCGTTTCGCAGGTATGTGACCTAACCTGTATTGGGTTGGTTTTCCCTTCGTGGGTTGGAAGGTCAAGACAATCACTGTAAAATCTGGACCTGTCAAATCTTCAGATTAGATAAAGCTGTATCACCGTTTATAATGGTCGAGCCAACTGTGTTAGTGAAAACTACACTTAACTACCTAACTCATTAGTGCAAGTCCGGTAACGGGGCTCGAACCAACGCTCTCCATTTGAGAACCAAGCCGGTGAACCACAGGACCACAGTGACTCGCTCTTATTATGACTCATAAGAGTCATATAAAAAAAAATAATAATAATTTAAAAAAAAATAAAAAAAAAAATTTTTTTTTATTTAATTTTTTATATATATATATATATATATTGAAAATAATTTCGTTGTAAGCGGAGTCTTACAGAGTGTGTTTTATCCTTTGTCACTTATTTTAATTATTTTCAGGCTTGAATCACCTGATTGTCCGAAAAAGTAAGATGATTCCGTGCTTCGGGGGGCACGTTAAGCCGTTGGTCGCAGCTATTAGCCGTAAAAACACCTCCACCAACCCGCAGTGGAGCAGCGTGGTGGAGTATGCTCTATAGCCCCTCCGATTGATTGAGGAGAGGCCTGTGCCCAGCAGTGGGAGGTATACATATAGGCTGTTTATGTGTTTTTGTTGTCCAGAGCTCCGCTCTTTTATAGTATGTACTAACCTGTTGTTAATAAACTTAATGAACATGATTCTTACAACTTTGCCTAGTGTAAGAATAAGTAAGAGTCTCAGAAAAACGAAAATTCAGTAAAAAAATTAAACTTACACTAAAAATGTAAAGCTGATTATGTAAAAAATTGTACCTTTTTCTGAATAAAATATTTTTATTTATTTTATTATATTTATTAATGTGTATGTATACTCAGCGCTGATCGACACGACGACTGGGCTATAAATGAAAACGTTTTTCCGTTTGGCAGCGTTTGACGGGCGTTGTGGGTGTGTCAAACCGAACGTCTGCGAGCGACGTTTGACGTTTTAAACCATCGCACAAAAAGTGGGGTGTTACAAGTTTGACACTTACACCCCTGGTGATTTTACGCCGGAAAAGAAGTGACGAATAAATTGATTGTCGTTTAGAGAAGTGGATTTGTCGATATTTTGAATTTCCGAGATGTACGGGGCCTTGAAAGATGCTGGCAATCGACGTTGATAGCTATTAACATTTATTGGATTGATATAAGGTGACATGTCAACAATGTCAATTCTTGTCAAACCTGGCTAACCCCCTCACCCTGGTGACACTTGTTGTTTAAAATTGAAGAAAATAAACACTTACTTAGATAGAAATTAGAAAGAAAATTGTATTATTTGAATATCATTACGTTATAAAATTAATTAAAATTAATTGTAAATAAAATAAATATTTAAATGAGAGTGAAAATTTAAATAAAACGAATATTACATAAAATAAAAACAGTAAAATTGAACCCCTCGTCTATCGAATATCATAATAAATTAGAATTAATTTGCGGTGACAGAAAACGCGAGTAATCTGAATGTAAAATTTAAATTAATTTCGAAAGTCTCGTTGGAATTTACAAAATACTTAATTTATATTTAAGAGTAAGTAATTATATTTTTTAAATTAAAGTGATTTAATGTTACATTGATTTTGTAAAAACATAATAGAAGATTGCAGGATCATCCTTTCTTTTTCGGATAAGAAAATGACAGGCGTAACAAAATAAAATTAAAATGTGTATATGCAGGAATCGGGGCCTTTGTATACTTAATCTTTAAGCAGAAAATGTAATGACTATGTATAATGTGTATGTGTGTGTAATGTGTGTGCCTGTGTGTATATATATATATATATATATATACACACACACATTATATATATATATATATATATATATATATATCTGTATGGTAGTGCGATACAGGGAAAACAGTTTTATTTGGTAAATAGTCGTAAAGGTTTTTACTTTTTTCTAATAAAGTTAGGTTTGTGTCCGTCAATATCGAAACTATTGTATGAAATAATATTTCCAATCTTGAAGATTTCCACTACATTTTACAGGATTCTAATAAAATAAAACCGGAAACGGTTTTCAATAACCTCCTTATTACAAACCGCTCACGTGAACCGGTCATCAGAAATCACTTACAACCAATAAAAACAAACGATCGCCATCTAGGTTTAACTAGTGCTGACAGGGGCGGACTTAGAGCTATAAAAGACGGAATGCATTTAAGCTGCAAGTCAGCTACAAAACTACATTTTTTGTATAACTAACCTAACTGTATCATAACTGCAAACTGACTGTAATCCAACTGTATATTAACCACGCAGTTCAATAACAGTTCGACTGCAGTTCCTGTTTAATTATCGTTGTTTGTATAATCTGTAATCTATCTGTAACTCTAAATAAACATCGCAGTTCGATTACAGTTCAACTGCAGTCTTTTGTTTTAATTAGCCTTTATCTGACGATTGCATGGTAACGGAGGATGTATAAATGTCTAGATCTGGTACCTACCTACCATACCACCTACCATACCATACCCACCATAAAAAAACCAACCATAAAAAAATAGTTGATATACCAAAATGTCAACAACGCTTTTTTGTGAAAAGACTCATCATGACAGTTTTAATTAATTAAGTTGTGAAGATACCTATCAGAATTGATCAACGTAAGCTACATATTCCTTTGCAGTTTTCTGTTGGTGTTTTTAAATTCCATTTTACATTAATATCATGCCTACTTAATGAAATTTAAACTTGCTAATTATTAACATCATAAGCAATCTCAACAATTTTACCTACTAATTCAATAGGGTTGCAATTCCGCCATTTTCCCCACACAACATCTCTTTGTAACCTGTTTGAATCGGTCTGAACCACTTAGAACCACCATGGACCGGTGAAAACTGCCGCCACCCGGCGCATGACAAATAGCGATGTGGTCCCGGATGATTTTGGGACGACAATAAATCTCTAGCCAGAACAAACTTCGCAATAAGTAGGTTGTAATTTCAGTGTTATTATGTTAGGAGTTGTTTTGGGTGGTAATTGCGCGTGTGGTTATGTTGGATCGATACCTAATAGTGGTCGAGAGTTTGAGGGTTGAGTTCACGCACAGAAACTCGGTGCATCACGGCGAAAGTAAGATGATCCGTCCTTCGGAAGGCACGTTAAGCCGTTGGTCCCGGTTACTATTTACTGATGTAAGTGAGTAATCGTTTCATAAGCCATGTCAGGGGCCTTTGGCGGCTCAATCATAACCCTGACACCAGGGTGAGGCTGGTATTCCACAACCCACACGATAAGAGGAAGACGGCGGGGAAATATCACAAAAATCACTTTGTGATCCATAGTTTGGTTAAGATATCGCAGGATCACCCGATCGTTTTCTGGTTCATTTGGAGTTTTATTGTATGAAGTCGAAGTGTCAAGGCATCTATCTATCTAGAATAACGAAAAGGTATCGAATCATGACTTATTATGTTTACGTGCATATATTTTTCGCCATAATCTCTCGTTTAATGGCAATTTTTATCAACATTTATTAAACATAGAAGCAATTCATATAAAAAAAAATAACATTTCTATTTGACGATTTTGGACTTCGTGCATTTACTTTTATATGCGCGAATGTGAAATCCATACGCCCTTTTTAGACCCGCTGTTATTAATTAATTCAGCATTTTGCCCAATCCCAAACAAGCAGGAAAGATCAAATAAAAAAGATCAACGCCATAGAAAATAAGTGGTCAGCAACTTAATGGCTCTAAGCTTGCTAATTAACAACCCAATCAAGCTACCGTAGCAAATAAGAAACAATAAAACCAATAAGAACTTAAGCATCAGTTTCAATAAAAATAAGAGTGTAACAATAAATGCGCTGTTAACATTATTATTCCGATTTACATAATTGCCTTTTGCAATGGCTCGAGCAATGAACGTGGAGGTAAGAGAAATGTGAGAGGACGAAGCATTGTGAAACTTAATTACTATTTCTATCCTATGTATTCTAAAATGCTTGAGAGTGACTAAAATTTATACTTGAAAGTGTGTGTGATCTTAATCGAGGATATAGTTATTGGTTTTTTTGCTGACTTTGTATTTAATTATTGTATTCTAAAAAACACTTAATTTTTTTAAAGAAATTTCATTATAAATGCACTTTAAATTTGCTACTTAATATTATGTATTATATTATATTTATTTATCGTTGTTACAATTTAATGTTACATTTTAAATAGTTAACATCGGAAAACCCTAAGAGGCCCCTTATTTTCCCATGATAAAAAATATGTTGAAGTTTACTATTGATGTTCAATATCAAAATAATGTTTATTATGTACACATAAATACGACGTAACGCTTGCTAATTACAATCATATAAATGAAAAAGCTTACTCAAGATAGCTTTCAACTGATATGTACCTACACAAAGAGTCTCCCAAGGTACAAACCTAGCGACGAATTTTGTCATCCCGTTAGAATAACATTGATTTTCCGCAATACAAAATCCTATAAACGCGGGATTATCTTTCATCTATGAATTCATTCAATCGCTCCCTTTAAAGCGAAGAAAAGGGAACGAATCGTTTTAGTATAATAACGTGAAAAATTGATGTTTTTAAGAAGCTTTTCTCTAAGCGGCTTTATTATGGCGAAAAAAATTTCGAGAAAAAAGAAAACTTACTTAAATGGAGTCAGATGATTTTTTGTGTTCATTGTTGGAACAGGTTTGAACATGATAAATTAACATTTTACATTTTACTCCTTTTGACCCGTCTCGGGAGATTTTTTGGGATTAAAACTTTTGGAAGACATTTTGAAAATTTGAAAGAAAGCGATAACGCCAAGTTAAGTCTGTTTTATAATAATTTCCTTTTAAACAAACATGCATACAAACTAACTCACGCCTATTTCCCACCGGGGTAAGCAGACTATGGATTTACATTTGCTTCGATCCTGGCTGACACACTTCTCTTGCTTCCTCCTAAAATGATTACCTATTATTTTCTGAAATTCTATCAATATATTTGCATTCTGAATGATCAAGATTATGTATCGTTCTATCCTACGTAAATACTTACGACGATTTTTTTATAAAAAAAAAAATATATAATATCTTTGCGTTGACAACCCTTTTACTCTTCCCTTTTACTTCCACCAATGTCATTTCGTGGGGCACAACCCTACAACCTTTGCCTTCATATTCCCATACATTATTCATAGACTGTATTCCGTGTCAGTTTGTCACATGGGTGAAATGTGACTGATGGTTGACTCCAATATTAAAGTACAACCTTTGGTTACAAAGGAATGATACACGGAATAAGAAATGTGTCTGGAAAAATGAATGTGTTGAAGATGATACAGGTGTGCCTGTATATGTTTTTTATTTATCCCGAAATATTTACACTATCTACCTGGCTAAGATTCGTGTATCCATTATTGTATGTATATAATAGAGGTAGGTATATTAGATAGGTCTTGTACTGCAAATAAGTTGTTCTCGGTTCCTAGATGCCGCACAATTCTCAAACAACACTATTCGTTAGTTCGGAAATCAGAAATCAGAATCATTTGTTCAACGTAATTATCATGTATAAACTTGTTGAAGGTCAATGTGACATTTTTGAATTTACGTCATTTCGCAAGGTAACACCTTCAGCCCTCAGCCATAAGGCTGAGAAGAACAAATGACAAGAAACTGCAACAGCAACACATCTTTTAAATCAATGAAGGTATACATTACAAGTTATTTAATAACGACAGGAACACATTCAATACCAGACATTTTTATCATTTAGGTAATCAATAAGCTTTTTTATATAAAGTAAGCTTCACATGAGCTTTAAATTTATTTTCTGACAAATTTAAAATATTATATGGTATTTTATTGTAAAAATATAACCCCAATTAATTAAATAAATAAAAATAACAATAGGATTAATTTTAATTTAATTTACGTAATCTAGAATTTTGAATAGAAATTTTGAATAGTAAATTCAAAATTTGAAAATGTTACATTGACCTCCAACAAGTTTATCCATGATAATTACGTTGAATAAAATGATTGTGATTTCTGATATGACGTACTAAACTAATCAAGCACAAGGGAAGCAAAATTTCCTATTCTAATACCGGTTTCAATGTTTGTAAATCCGTTTTCTCATCAAGTTAGTCTCCTTTTGTTACCAAATCTCAGCTTTCACTCTAATTCTTGCTTTCATAGCGACGTATAGTCGAATCATCCTACATACAACTTAGTACTGCTTAAAACAAAACAGATATTGTTTCAAATACCACTTCAGTTGGAGGGCCTAGAGTTGAGATTCCGTTGTTAACTCAATCTTGAAAATCATTGCATCAGTTTCAGCAGCAATTTAGCTGAGACAGGGATGTATTTAGGAATAAATGAGGGGGTCATATTTTATTGCTGAAAATGTTAGTTTAGTCTGGTTTAGTCTGACGTTGACTTAAACGGATATAAAGGAGGTCTGAATTTGCAGTTTAATCTTCTTCCTCAGATGTAAATACAGAACAATTTTAAATAATGACACTTTATAAAGGTAGGTAATATTAGATAATATAAAGGAATCGACCCATCTAATCTCGACTGATACATCACTATGCTAATGACCGTCTCAACACTAGCTTAGACAGATCTAATTCTTATCGCGCATTCTTTATTGAGTCACTAGTTGCACTGGACTACTTCTTCTGTTTAATAATAAGTACATAAGTAAGTACTGGAAATTTTTTTTCGGTGGAATTCTAACATTTCTCAGTATGTCAAATTATGAAGACTCTACTGGGAATAGGGGTGTCCCACCAAAGTTAGATAATCGTAAGAAACGTATATTAATTAAAATGCAGTTGACAATTTATCGCCCCAAAGTGGCTTATATTTGGTTTAATTATATATTTATTTATTTAGAAAACTTTAAAGATATTACGGTACCTGTTTGGGCTGGTTTTCCCTTCGCGGGTTGAAAGGTCAGATAGGCAGTCGCTTCTGTAAAAAACCAGACCTGTCAAATCAGGTTAGGTAAGCGGACCCTGTGGAAAACGGGATAATACTAGGGGGATGAATCGTGAGTTTCAGTACGATCTTTTTTCAATAACTGTAGATGCTAGTGCCATAACAAGCATGATAGTCTGACCTCCCAAAACCCCCGACCAACTTCGCACCTCTAAGTGAGCCGATTTAAATTTCAAATACAGTTATCCAGATAGGGGTTAGCATTCAATGGCGGTGGTAACGCATTACCCTACCCTCAACCTTCATTTTAATTGGAGATCCGTGTTATTTTAAACGGGAAACAGTAAGTATATTTTGTCATTGTGCCATTCCCTCGCTTATTTGTACGTAAGAATTAGACCTTTGTTTATGTTTCTTGATGAGTTTTAAGGGTTCAAATACGGATGTAATTACCAATGACTACGTTTTGTCGTATACTGAATACGAAGGGCGAAGAACCCTTGCCAAGGGTTACGGGTGAAGACCTCGACGGTTGCAGAGGCGCTGAGAGGCACCAAGTCACAGGGACTGTAACCTGGTACCTGACAGAGGACAACAGTAACTGTCAGTACTATTCAGAGGCGGAGAACAGGAATCCTAGTACGGCTTTGAAATAGACTACTCCAGGCGCCATTCCACTCGCCTCAGACAGAGTACTGCGGGGCGGAAGGCAAGAGGAAAACCACTGCCCTATTTTTAAGTTGTTTTTTTTAATTAAATTGACAGCACACGTCAAATGGTTAGCATACCAGAGAGATATCCGTTTGATTCGCCCAATATCCATTCATTCACTGATTTTAAAATTGACATCTGTCAATCATACATCTCCTTCCTTTTAGCTAATAAAAACGGAAACGTTAGGTATAACTTAAAATTAATTAAGACCATGAGTACTAGAATTAAAACCATTGATATAATATTTAACTTTAAGTATCGACCATACCTTTATCTTTAACTGGCGCTGCTACTTTAAAAGCGCACCCCTAATGCCGGGCAGCAGCGGTATCAGTACTGGTTGGAGGCCGAGGAAATGGATTCTGGTAGGGCTCTAGATAGAACATCACCGATTGAGAAATTGGTCAGTGTACTGCAACCACCGTTCTACACGCCCTATCTATGGAGTATTGAAGACGATTACTCCATCGACGAGAGCGCAGTTCTACAGGCCATCCACTGGGTCCACAGGTGGTGGATAGTGGAACGGCCATCAGATATGATGGTTAGCTGCGAATATAAAAATGAGCAGTCCCCGACCAAACAGCGACAGGATTAGCAGAACGTAGTGGGTAGCTCACTGGGACGGGCTAACCTATAAAATGCTACTTAGGTTCTATGACGATCTTATGACGTAGCGAGTAGGCGCCGCTACTTCAAAAGCGCACCCCTGAGCTGTAGCTCAGCCTAGTACATAATCATATCACGGGTTCGAAATCCGAGGTGGACTCCAAAACACTAATTCCGAGTTTATTGAGTTTGAATTCATGTTTGCATAAATAATTGATATCATGTGGTTTCCAGGATTTGCGCTTGGATTACGTGGGAGTTCAACATAGCTGGCGAGGAGTGGGTGGTTTCTGTACACCTTAGCTTACCCCTTCGGGGCACAAGCGTGATGTTTTGTTATCCAAGAACATACAGAAGTGAGAAATGTTTATGCAACAGTTTATAAAATACTTAAAAAAAGTACATACATTTTTGAGAGGAGCCTTGGTAGCTCAGTTGGTAAAACGCTTGCCCTCACTTTGAGGTCGCAGGTTCGAATCCTGCACTGCTAAAACATTTAAAAATTTGTTTTCGAATTCACGTTTGGATCATAAATGAATATCACGTGCTCAGCGGTGAAGGAAAACGTCGTGAGGAAACCCACATTCCCGACAAATGCATTTTCGAAGGTATGTGACTTAACATGTATTGAGCTGGTTTTCCCTTCGCGGGTTGGAAGGTCGGACAGGCAGTCACTTCTGTAAAAAACCGGACCTGACAAATCTTCAAGTTAGGTAAGGGGACCCTATGAAAAAGGGGATAATGCTAGGAAGATGACATACATTTTTGAGAACTCATAATCATAAGAGTCATTATTCGGACACGGTTTAAATTACACTTAAGAGGATAATTTTGAACGAAACAGTACGGCATTAAAAAGTTAAAATATGGGTTAAACTGGGTAAGTAGGTTTATTGCTCACCCCTAGAGGGATATCTTCCAATATTGCATGGATGGTACCACAAAACTTTTTTGCTTTTAATGTATTTTGTGAACAGCCTCTGTGGTCTAGTGGCTAGGGCGTTGGGCTCACGATCTGGAGGTCCGGGTTCGATTCCCGGTGAGGACATTGTCGAAATCACTTTGTGAGGCTGTCCTTTGTTTGGTTAGGACATTGCAGGCTTGAATCACCTGATTGTTTAAAAAGTAAGACGATTCAGTGCTTCGGAAGGCACGTTAAGCCGTTGGTCCCGGGCTACTAGCCCAAACACCTTCACCTATCCGCAGTAGAGCAGCGTGGTGGAGTATGCTCCATACCTCTCCGGTTGATTGAGAGAAGACCTGTGCCCAGTAGTGGGACGTGTATAGGCTGTTTATGTATTTTATGTAGGTATGTTATGTATTTTGTGAACTGTATCGGCTTGAATAATAAATTTTACTTCTTTGGTGAAATGGAAATTATAACAAATGCCACACGAGCTTTGTACTCCGTAACGATGCGTCGTCGTTGTGCATTCCGTGGTAAGCTGTTGAGATTTTTATGTCGAATAATGGTTCTGTGTTTCGGATGGCACGTTAACACGTTGACAGTCCCCATAAAAAATGTTTAAATTTCCTTGTAAGTCCCGCATATTACTTAACCTTTGCTACATTACCCGGGATCCAAGTGGAGCTCCAGCCTTTAGTGCGTACCTGGTCGTTTCTTAGTGACCATGTATGGGTCACGGACGTATGGAGCCAGTTCGTCATGACCCTATATGGATCACTGGACTGTCAACGTGTTAAACCATTGGTCCCGGCTATTAGCCGTAGAAACACCGTCACTAGAATATAGAATATGTTCCATAACTTCTCCGGTTGATTGAAGAGAGTCAACAGTGGGACTTACATGATGCTGTTTATATTTATGTCTTCTTCTTTGCGAGTCGATAACGATCGATATTAAATTTTTGCTGACCAGTAATTGGCCACGCTTACGGCATTGTCAGTGGCTTCGTGAAGTTCTTTAATAGTGCAGGTGTTAGGGCATTTAGGACAGCATAAAAGGTGAGCCATAGTTTGTGGTGATACTCCACACTCGCACTCATCGCAACCATCAACCAGGTATCCCCACCTGTAGAGATTATGCAGCGGCTAACCTGTGTCCGGAGCCAGTTTAAGGACTTCCATGCCCACCACGCTAGGTTGCTTCCAGGCGGGAGGTTTTCCGATGGGGCGATAAAAGGGGTGGGAGAACACTATATTTATATATGTTACAAACAAAAGAGCCCACTTTGTTTGTTTTGATTGTTTGTTGTTGGGCTTGCAACATTCAAATCCAGCTCGTGTATTTTAATTCGGACTTAACTGCACAAACAAAACGTCCGTGATTTCAAGCAATCTCGAGGACTTTTCGATAAGACTATCCAAGCAATTGTTCACTGACGGCTTAGACGGACTCAGACGGCATGCAGTTAAATGGAACGGCCAAAAATATTATTTGTACTCTTTGTTTATTGCTAGCTTTTTGTGTACGACCCACTAGGGTTGATTAATTCTTTCAAAAACGACGTCTGGAGCCGAGGTTCGCGCCCAACTGGGCATCCTCAGGCCTGTTGTCTTAAATGTTGTACCGGTTGAGAGCCTTGCGGCACGCTGAGAGGTGAGGATATGGTATCCCGACGTGCCGGCAGAGTAGGGGAATGATGGGTGATGACGGGGATAAATTAGAAGCAACAGCAACAGGAGTATATACAGTTTATTAAAAACACTTCACAAACTTAGTAACATAGTCACAAACATAATAGTTC